>NC_054706.1:30753432-30786573 GCF_016097555.1 Gigantopelta aegis
TGATGATCAATAAATCAATGTGCTCTAGTGGTGTCGTTAAACAAAACAAACGTCGTCTTCTTCTTCTTCTTCATTGACATGCCTGTTTTATAAACGCTGGTGTCAGGGTCCTGCCGAAGCTAAAATGCAGTAATTAAATTGACAGTAAAAAAACAGAACCAGGGCATTGTAATAGAGTGTCTTCTCTAGGTAGGCAAAAAATACCTTTTTAATTTAAAAGGGTACTTTTAGAATTCCCAGGGTACAACCCTTTTTTGCATGCACATGGAGGTTATCCACTTTCTGTAAGGTGAAGGGCAACCAGCGTTTGTTTGTTTTGTTTAAAGACACCACTAGAGGACATTGATTTATTAATCATCGGCTATTGGATGTCAAACATTCGGTAATTGCGACATATAGTCTTAGAGAGGAAACCCGCTACATTTTTCCATTAGTAGCAAGATATCTTTTATATGCATCCCCCCACAGACGGACACCACATACCACAACCTTTGATATACCAGTCGTGGTGCACTGGTTGGAACAACGAGAAATAGCCCAGTGGGCCCTGCACAGAGAGTTCGAAGTCGACAAATGAGCTCGCCCGACTTCTGGTTGACAATGCAAATCCAATAGAATGAATGAATGTTTGAATGAATGTTTAACAACACCCCAGCACGAAAAATACATCGGCTATTGGGTGTCAAACTATGGTAATGCAGATAAATAAAGTGATGATCAACATCAATATAAAAATTCAAGGTTCAAACAAAAACAGTGTAAAGAACTGTGCAAAAATACAAATACAAATATCAAAGAATTTTACGGACACCGAATTTTACTCTAAACTTCAATTTGTGCTGTATTGGCCATTCTCAAAGAGAATGTTACACCCCTGCACCACGGTGAGGTTACAGCACGCGCAGGGGCAAATCCAATAGCGCGACAGACTAGTGTGGAGTTGTTTGTTGTTTTTCGGTGTGTTTTTTCCATCCCCGCTCATTCGCCGTATTTCTTTCTCTTTGGTTTGAGAAATGTTACCCTAATGTTAGTCATCGCATACCGTCAATAATTAAATGAGTCAGTATGTAATAATAATCCAACGAAACTAGATACAAGATTCAGTAGCAAGTCATGTCTACAACATTACTGTTACCGTCAGTGTTTTGTTTTCACCTAACCCTGACTGTGGGATAATGCATATAAAATATCCCTTGCTGCTCGACGAAAAGAGTAACCCATGAAGTGGCGACAGCGGGTTTCCTCTCTCAATATATATGTGGTCCTTAACCATGTCTGACGCCATATAACTGTAAATACAGTGTGTTGAGTGCGTCGTTAAATAAGATATCTCCTTCACCTAACACGAGAGGGGAAGGGACAGTTTTCCGTTTCGTCTAGCGGAAGAAGACCCTATATTACCGCGCCACATTTTCTTGCACACCCACCAACTCTGGCTACCCTAATATTTTTCAAATTCCACTTGTGATATACTAGTATATAGGGTTCAAATCTCAAACGGAATCAGACTATGCATGGTACAAGATCCAGTCTCAGTCAGGCTGTAAAACATGTTACAAATTGTCTCAGAAATGGTTTATGTTTTGCGAAAGAAGACGTTGCCTTTATTTACCATTCAGAGTGAACTAGAACAATTTGCAACAACCACTATATTTGAACATAATTTTCTTGCACATACCAGTACTTTCTCGACGATTTTATAATTACAAATGGTGTACATGTAGTAGTATCTAGCACACCTTTTTCAAGTTTCATACTCATTTAAGTATACTTATTCCAACAGCTAAACTTCCATACATGTGAGCAATTTCAGATTAAAAATTCAAAAATAAATTCAACTTTATTTCCAAGATAAGAAGTTGTATTATACATAATATGTATAGAGATAATGAAAAGAAATACCTGCAATACATTTTGATACAATGGCTATTTGGAGTCTAATACACAAGTTACACCTGGCGACTAGCAACAATAGATCTTATACATATGCACTTGTCCACACACATAATATACCATTATATGATACTCTCTGACATATTAACAGTGGGTACTAGCTAGAAGGAAAAAACATCCATCTCTCTCTCTCTCTCTCTCTCTCTCTCTCTCTCTCTCTCTCTCTCTCTCTCTCTCTCTCTCTCTCTCTCTCTCATTGAACACTACTGAATGGAAACGAAAGGAATATTTGTTTACCGACACATTTGTGTTTAAACTACGGATACTTGGTGTTTAGATCTGTCATAATATACAACTGGGAATTAATAAGTATAGCCTAGATAGTGAGAGATATGCCCTGCTGCAGTAAGCGATCTTTTATATGAATTCCACCACAGACTTGACTGCAGAAATACAAAAGTCGTGGAAATGTGATCGAACTTACGACTCATCTCACAAGAGTGCCCTACTACTGAATAAAACTATTGAAAGTTAATTAAGAGAAGGAAGGAAGGAAGGAAATGTTTTATTTAACGACGCACTCAACACATTTTATTTTCGGTTATATGGCGTCGGACATATGATTAAGGACTCGCTGTCGCCACTTCATGGGCTACTCTTTTCGATTGGCCAATTTCGAGAAATAGCCCAATGGGCCCAGTGACGGGGATCGATCCCAAACCGACCGCGCTTCAAGCGAGCGCTTTACCACTGGGCTACGTCTCGCTCTAATTAAGAGAAAAGTGATGTGCTAGTGTGTTAGTGATCTCCTTTTGTGAGCTATGTATCAAAACTAAATTAATTGACTTTTGCTTCAGCCGTATCGGATTAACAAAGTTATTAAATTGAATTGAACTGAATTAAATAAATAAAATAAAATAAAAATAAAAATAAATTAAAATTAAAATTAAAATTAAAATTAAAATTAAAATTAAAATTAAAATTAAAATTAAAATTAAAATTAAAATTAAAATACAACATAATTCTTAGTTTTAAAACTAAATACAATGATTTTATTAATGTTCTTGTGCATTTATTTCTGTTATTAAAGGAACATTCCTGAGTTTGCTACATTGTAAGATGTATCCGACTAATAAAATATTCCTACGATTAAACTTACATATTACATATATTTTCTTGTTTAGAATATCTGTGTCTGTATATTCAATGTTTTTCTGGTCGTCTTAATATTTGTAAGAAGCCCAAACTGGATTTTGTCTTCAAATAATTTCGTACGTACTAAAAAAAAAAATATTTTAGGAAATAAAATGAAATTTAACCTAGTACAAATATTAAAACAATCAGAAAAAAACATTTAAGATACAGCTACTAATATTTTATGCACGAAAATATATTTGATATGTAATTATAATCATTAAAAAATCTATGTTAGTCGATAACATCTTAAAAATTGCAGCAAACTCAGGAATGTCCCTTTAAAGATTTAATATTTAAACGTCATTTAAAGACCTCAATGCCTCATGTGAAATAAAGACAAGTGTTCTACTAGTGTTTTTAATTATTTCACCAATAATAGCAAGTGTTGTCGACTAAAGTTGTTTGGTATATCAAATATTGTTTTTAAAAAAAAATGATTTTAACAAAAAATAAATGTAAATAAATAAACAAAATAAATAAATACATTTTAAAACAAAATTAAAATGGTGATTTTTTTTTATTCCAGTACGGCTCCAAGGTGCACCGCTGGGCTCAGCGGGAAAGTGTAAAATCACATACAGTGAGTTTCGCTCTTTTCATGGGTGCAAGGTATAGGTGTGTCTCCCAAGTCCATGACCCCAAATGGGGGACAGTTACTGGACAGGCTCTGCACATGCATATTCCTTGTATCCTGGGCTCAGGTGATACCGATATAGCTCATCTGGCAGCATGTATGCGCATTTATATGTGTATTTTTATATTGTATTCTCCTGCACTCTAGGTAAATAAAGTATTGAATGGACAGCAAGCCTATCTACCGAAATTAAAATACTGCGGCTCTCACCATTTCATTATCATCATCTATATTTGTTTATGATGTCCTAACAAAAACTGTCTTTGTCTCCGTGTTAATGTTTGTAGTGTGTTTTAAAAAAATAAAATAAAATAAATAAATAATAATAATAATAAAAATAAAATAAAATAAAATAAAATAAAATAAAATAAAATAAAATAATAAAATAAAATAAAATAATTAAAACAAACCCCAAGAAACAAACATTTAAACAAACAAAAAACAACAACTATAAGAAACATTAACACCAACAACAAAAAAAGAAAAGAAAAATACTTTATTAATTTACTTGGTAAGTACGGAGCAAAGATTTAGAATGCATATATTTAATATATGTAAAACTGTTGTTATCTTGTCTATTTTCCCTTTATGTAAATGTAGACACCATGTATGAACAAATAATATATAATACTTGTAATTAATTTTTAAAAATTTAATTATTAAATTAAATTAAACGAAATAAAATAAGATAAAATTAAATTAAATTAAGATAAAGTGAAGTGAAATAAAATAAAGTTTGCTTCGTTTAACTACACCACTAGAATACACCGATTTATGAATCATCGGCCATTAAATGTTAAACATTTGTTAATTCTGGCATGTTGATTGGAAACACGCTACAATTTATCGTTGGCATTAACTTCCTAAGAGATCATTTTCATGTATTTTCCCACAGATAGGTCAATACACACCACAGCCTTTGATATACCAGTCTGTTTGGAACGGGATACAACCCTGTCAAAGAATGGGTCAAATGAATGAAATAAAACTGTATTACAGTAGGTCTACTTTACATTTCCTTAATTGTATTAAACTGAATTGAATTGTGAACTAAACTCATTTGAATTGAACTGAATTGAATAAAATTAAATAAAATGAAACTACATGGGGTTTTTCCTATCCATATTATTCATTGTCATATCTCTAGCTTCTTAATGTTATAATATGTTGCATGAAAATATCAGTTTATATTTAACTAAATGCGGCACTGATATTATGAAGTTCATTTTTTTTAAATAAAAGACAAGATATAACAACAATTAACTGAATATTTGTGTTGCATCTTTTTTTCCCATTAACTTATTTGTAGAAGATATTATGAAATAAAATCAAATAAAGTAAAATGAAATGAAAAAAAAAAAAAAAAAAAAAAAAAAAAAAATCAAATAATGTTATTTGTTTAAAGTTAAATTGAGACAAATATGTACGCTGTAGTTATATAGTATAATAATAATAATAATAATAATAATAATAATAATAATCACGATAATCACGATAATAATGATAATGATGATGTTGGTGATGATAATGATGACGACGCACTCAACACATTTTATTTACGGTTATATGGCGTCAGACATATGGTTAAGGACCACACATATATTAAGAGAGGAAACCCGCTGTCGCCACTTCATGGGCTACTCTTTTCGATTAACAGCAAGGGATCTTTTATATGCACCATTCCACAGACAGGATAGCACATACCACGGCCTTTGATATACCAGTCGTGGTGCACTGGCTGGAACGAGAAATAGCCCAATGGGCCCACCGACAGGGATCGATCCCACACCGACCACGCATCGAGCGAGCGCTGTACCACTGGGCTACGTCTCGCCCCTATCTTAAAGAAAAGCATAAAATATATAATAGTGATATAATATAATATACTAACCAGCTTTGGGCTGCTATTAGACGAAAACAACAGGACATAATTCGTACAAATGGGTTTTAATAGTCAAATAATAAATTAAAATGTCTATTTATGTGTTGGAGAAAATCCTCAATTTCGGTAAAAACGATAGAGATATTAGCTATAGGCCTCAAATCTTTTCACAGTATATTTTAGTTTTATTTCTTGGAAACAAAAATGTTTTAAATATTTTTGATTGTTTTTAAATAGTTCTAAAGTATCTCATAACTTCATAGGAGTACTTTTGACTTGTGAAGTTTTATTGCTGTATTATTCTATGATTAGTGTTGAACTCTGTTTTCAGTCTGTACTGTACTGTACACATTTTGACAACGTGAGACATAAATTTATAAGAATTTGTCTGGTAGTATGTATTTCCATCACTCTGCTCACAATATTAGTTATAATCCATATAAAAATGCGCAGTGATTCGTTTACAACCCTATATAGCTGCTTGGCAGTAATATGAATAAAGGTTTTTATCCAGATTCGGGCATATTAATTTAATTAGAGAAAAAATTTACCCTCCCCCCTCCCTACAATAATGGCAATTTAATTTTTGAGAGGTGCAGAATTAATTTTGGCGGTGCATTAGATTTACTGGTAAAATGACCATGCTTTTAAAATTAAAATTAATTTTACCCAGCGCTTCTAAAGTGCCTAGACGCTACGCCTCTGATATTAAATATGTTTTCGTGTTTTAGAATATCTCCGCCTATACATTCAGTGTGCTTCTTGTCGTCCAAATAATTTCGTAAGTTCGAAAAATAAAATGTATATTATTTAATATAATTTTAACTATAGTTGCTAAAAAATACTTTATTAGTTGAAAACATATTAACAATGATAGCAAATTCAGGACAGTCTCTTTAAATTTTATTCTAAATATATATAGGCCCCTATATAAAATATTAATCTTTGTGTTAAATAGAGGATACTCCCCGAGTGTCTTGTGATATCATAATTTATTAGCACTCGTTGATAAAAGTATGAAAACCGTGACTTGCCGAGGATTTTATACTTTTATCAACGAGTGCTGATAAAATATTTTATTTTGAAAATTATAATAACACATTACAATACTAATATTTTTCAGTAATAATAATAATAATAATAAACAAAAATAAAATAAATAATAATGGAATGCAAATAAAATATTGTTATATTTAATACAGAATTTTGCGAAACTGGTAATTTTGTGTTTGAATTTTTTTTTTGTAATAGGGTTATTTTTTAAAACGAAATTTTAATTTTGCTGTAGGCTACATATTTTAATTAATAATCAGAACGTATATTAATTATTTATTTAATTATAAATGAATACTAGGCCTACACACATAAATACATTATACTAATAAAACTAAATACAGTTTATGAAAATCAAACTATACAGCTGCTAGAAAATTAGATTTAGAATACTTATGTGCCTTTATGCGTACTTAATAATTCATGGCCAAACCACGACCGTGTATTATTTCCCCGTATCGCACACGAAACGATAAGCGAATAACAAACACCAAGAAGGCCGCTTGCTGTGACCCCAACGCCTCGATATGCCAGAGCCGTGACGTCACAGCAGAGTATTATGGGATGTGTTGATGGCTCGGTGAAAGAATTTCATCGGGACAACAAAGGCCGAATATCGCTTTGTTTAGCACCGGGTTATGGAGTTAGCGAACATGGGCGAAAGAATATTTGCAGCGGAACGCATTCTCAAGAGGCGTGTGCGCCGGGTACGTGCATTTGCTGTTAGTTTTGCCTCGCGAGACGTCGTTTTAAAAGCGGGACTACCCCGTCTGCAAACGTATTTACAAGTAATCGACTGGTATTTTCTATTTTACAGGGAAAAGTGGAATTCTTCGTCAAATGGAAGGGCTGGTCTGTGAAGTGAGTATCGGTTCCCATTGTTTATGTTTCTTTGTTATGAGGTTGATAAGAAATGCTGTATTTTTAACGCAAGTGCTGTATTTTTATCCGTTTTATTAAAATGTGTTTTACAGATACAACACATGGGAACCACAAGAAAATATACTGGATCGTAGACTGATCGAGGCTTTTACTAGAAGGTAAGACGTAAAACGTGTAGCGTAACAAGACGTACCTGTATTGGGGGGAGGGGGGGGGGGGGTATTGTGTCAATTTGGTGGTCGGAAGGACTTTCCTTTGGCACTGTCACTAAGTCTAACCCTAACTATTATAAGTATTTATAATTTTCTTTATAAGGCCAAATAAAAAAAAAGTTAAGGAAAAATATCTGCCCGGTCCCCCCCTCCCCTAACCCTAACCCCAACCCCAACCCTAACCCTAACCCTAACCTTAACCTTAACCCCAACCCCAACCCTAACCCTAAACCGTAACTAAAAATAATAATGGAGGGGACTGGGCGGATATTATACCCATTTCAAATGTGCAAAATTGCAAGGGGCAATAAAACTCAAAATACATTTTTATAGGCTACTAGTAAAGCTGAGACCGCTCTCGGTTCCCCCTCTAAATTTATGTAATGTTTTTGTAACAACTGCCCCTACCCACCCCACCGCGATATGATTTTACCAACATTATACTACATGTAGTAATAATAATAATAATACACAATTATTATTCCTATTACTGTTACTACTACTACTACTACTACTACTACTACTACTACTACTATTATTATTATTAGCCTGCTACTACCTTTTTGGGGTGGAGGGGTGGTGTTTTATCTGGAGGAGTTTTGGCTATAAAAATGCAAGATTAACGTGCGTGCACACATGCACAAATGGCAGGCTGAACTTGTCCCTGCACATAAAACTGGATTCAACTGTGTTAAGTAATAATTAGCCAACCTTTGGATGACAAAACATGCAACAATACACTGTTTTTTTCACGCTATACATTAAAACCGAAATACCACTTTGCCACATAATAATAATAATAAATGGTGAGTTCATGTTCCGACTGTTTATTATTTTATTTCAGCGTATATTCGCGGTTATTTTCGTCATGAAATAATATACTTTTTATTATTTGCCATGTATATAACCGGTCCTCATTTGCCAAGTCTATTGTGTATATAAAATCCAAAAATACATTATACGGTTATCGTATATATAGCCTCATCACTATGAGTCTGTTTTTCCGTATTTTTCATGTCTCATCACAAGAAGAGTTCCAAAATTAAAAAAATAAGCGTATCATGGAATTCCCTCGATTGTAGTTCAGTTAAAATATTTTGGATCATACAATAACTAGGTTTGGTATTCCAAATGAATGTAAGTTTCATTTATAATGCATATTTAGAGAAACAAGGCCCACTAAATCCATGATTGAGCTCCTTTAATAAATGAATAGCAAGAGATATAAAAGGCATATTTTATTAATTAATAATACCTTTTTGGGTGTTTTATAAAGACAAATTTAGAATTAATTAGTGAAAAAGGCTTATTTAATCTCAGGGCAGCATGGTGCTGATTAAGGAAAGATGGTGCTAGAACTATTGAGGCATGGTGCTGCACCATGTTAAAACAAGCTAGTGTACATTATCTGCAAATGTCACTTTTAAGAAACTGCCATAGGCAGGCTCAAGATTGCCATCGGTGGACTGTTTCACCTATAGCAATTTTTTAAAAGTTTGTGTGGGAGACAAATTCTTAAGTTCGATCCCTGCACTTATGGTTCAAACCTCAGTTACCCAGGCTGTCTGTCTGTTGGTTATTAGTGAGAGAGAAGAGGGTGTAGTGACCGTATACCTACCCATTGAGTTGTTAAACTCATTTTGGATGGGAGGAAGTACCAGGAATTGAACCCAGTAACTATCAGCTTTAAGCAGGCATCAAAATAAGTCAAGAACGATTGTTCAGGTTACCGGGAGGTTACCACATGTAAGAAAAGTTGAGAACAGTGTTTTGTTCTCGACAACAATTTCAACAAACAGTAGTTTCGTTTCCGAACATAAATCAGGCAATGCATTCCGGACTTCCTCATTTCCGATACAATTAGAGAATGTCTGTGTTTTAGCAGCGTCAACTAGATGTGTGCCGAGTAGTTTGCAAGAACATTTAATTTAAATGTAGAAGTACCAGAAAACAGTCTATATAGTTGTGGTAACCTATAGGTTACCAGGCTATATAATGTGGTAACCTGTAAATGGGTTACCAGACACAATGCTTATTTCGATGCCTGCTTAAGTCTTGTGGCGTAACCACACCACCACTGAGGCTGGTAGGCTGCTGCACAATACCTTAAGTTAAAGGTTAAAGGTTAACTGGGAGGTTTAGACCTGTAGTTGTCACTGTTTTTAGTCTTCTACTGGTCAAATTTGAAAGGACTATAGGTTTCGTCCTGTCTGTCTGTCCATTTGTTCCATGTATACCTTTCTAGACTATTTTTTTGCAATGCCTAAAAATATTGAGCTGAAAGTTTGTGTATAGCTTTACCGAGGAAGGGAATGTTTCATTTAACAACACACTCAACACATTTTATTTAAGGTTATATGGTGCTGGAGCTTTACCATGTACAGATAAAGTTTGACTTTCATTGTGATTTACCAATTTTTCACAGAGTTATGGCCCTTAGATTTACAACTGGAAAATAAGAAAATTTGATGCATCCGTTATGCATTGCTTTAGCAGTACTCTCAGAATACTTGCTTTTTGTAATTCATGAGTCATAGTTGCATTATGTAATCTAGTGGGAAGACATTTTACATGTCAGAGTTGGATTAGGACTAAATTGGATAGATTTTTATATGGCGACACTGATGTTAATACATTTTATGCCTAGAAAATATTGTTTTCCTGGGAGAAAAATTTATCAAATACCGAGAGTCTCCCGCGGAATCCAGCAGAGTTGACAGGTTTGGGTAAAGCATTCACTTGATGCCCAGTTGGTCTAGGTCCTAGAGGGCCCAATGAGCTATTTTTTGTTACGCAACTGGCATAATAAATGCTGTGGTATGTACTATCCTGTCTGTGGGATGATTCATATAAAAGATCTCTTGCTGTTATGATCTAAAATAGCAAGGCTCACCCTGTCCATTGCTGAGTTGGCAAAAAGATTTGTTTTGTTTAACGACACCACTAGAGCACATTGATTTATTGATCATCAGCTATAGGATGTCAAACATTTGGTACTTTTAACATATAGTCTTAGAGAGGAAACCCGCTACATTTTTCCATTAGCAGCAAGGAATCTTTCATATGCGCCATCCCGCAGACAGGATAGCACTACCACAGTCTTTGATATATCAGTTGTGGTGCACTGGCTGGAACAACAAATAGCCCAGTGGGTGCTGAGTTAGCAAATTGCAAAATTTTTATACAAAGTGGCTACAATATTTTGTGTTTGGCTACATTTTCCTTTAAATTAACCATTTTTAATAACTTAAAGAAAATACTGCACATATCTAAAAATTGGCTACAACAAACTTTGTTCAAGTATGAGCCCAGAATGATTAACACATGGTGTGGCAGGTGCGGGTTTTATCTCTAATTAAAACTGTGGTCCTTAACCATATGTCTTGACACCATATGACCATCCTTCATAGTTACAGTGAATATAACGGTTTATACAAGCAACAAAATTTTAATTTGTCTATGTTCCTGAGTTGTTTATGCATAGATTGGTTGAGTTGTAGTTACTTACTATTAATAAATGTAAAAATAGTGAAATATATTCCAGAGTAACATACATTTATGCATGTACATACATTGCTTAATATATATGTGTATGTAATTTATATAATGACACATAGTGACACAAGTTTGTAACTTATAATACATGTAGATGTAGCACCATTAATAGATTTAAAAATTGAAAAAAGAAATGTTTTATTTAACAATGCACTCAACACATTTTATTTATGGTTATATGGCATCAGACATATGGTTAAGGACCACACAGATTTTGAGAGGAAACCCGCTGTCGCCACTACATGGGCTACTCTTTCCGATTAGCAGCAAGGGATCTTTTATTTGAGCTTCCCACAGGCAGGATAGCACAAACCATGGCCTTTGTGTTGAACCAGTTATGGATCACTGGTCTGTGCAAGTGGTTTACACCTACCCATTGAGCCTTGCGGAGCACTCACTCAGGGTTTGGAGTCGGTATCTGGATTAAAAATCCCATGCCTCGACTGGGATCCGAACCCAGTACCTACCAGCCTGTAGACCGATGGCCTAACCACAACGCTACCGAAGCCGGTCAGATTTAAGAATTGTTACATGCATGTAAAATAAAATAAAGTTTGGTTTGTTTAACGGCACCACTATTGAGCACATTGATTTATTAATCATCGGTTATTGGATGTCAAACATTTGGTAATTTTTTGTTAAGTCTTAGAAAGGAAACCTGCTTAAAAAAAATTCATTAGTAGCAAGGGATCTTTTATATGCACCATCCCATTGACAGGATAACACATACCACGGCCTTTGATATACCAGTCATGGTACACTGGCTGAATCGAGAAATAGCCCAATGGGTCCACTAACAGAGATCGATCCCAGACCGACCGTGCATCAGGTGGATGCTTTACCACTGAGCCACGTGCCACCACTTACATACAAGTATGCATACTGCTACCTGTTAAGTGCTATATGTATACTACACAGTACTAGTATGTATATACATATTAAAACAAATTCTTGTTAACATTAAAACATTTAAAAAACTTACATGTGCCTTTACTGTCACCCTCAAGTGTTTTTCAAATACATGTACGTTAGATGATGTTGTTGGTTGCTTAAGTTTGTGTTTTTCTGTGACTTTATTACTTCGATACATCGTTTACCGTCCTCGGTGGCATCGTGGTTAGGCCATCGGTCTACAGGCTGGTAGGTACTGGGTTTGGATCCCAGTCGAGGCATGGGATTTTTAATCCAGATACCGACTCCGAACCCTGAGTGAGTGCTCTGCAAGGCTCAGTGGGTAGGTGTAAACCACTTGCACCGACCAGTGATCCATAACTGGTTCAACAAAGGCCATGGTTTGTGCTATCCGGCCTGTGGGAAGCGCAAATAAAAGATCCCTTGCTGCCTGTCGAGAGAAGAGTAGCCTATGTGGCGACATCGGGTTTCCTCTAAAAAAACCACAGTGTCAGAATGACCATATGTTTGACGTCCAATAGCCGATGATAAGATAAAAAATCAATGTGCTCTAGTGGCGTCGTTAAATAAAACAAACTTTACTTTTTCGATACATCGTTTGACATGTTTCGTGGATTCTGGTACTGGCCTGATTGACGATGATGAAGAAGTGTTATTGAACTTCCAAGGGAGCTGGTTTAAGATAGTGCACAGTAATGGTGTGGAACTCTCAGCAAATATCGGCTATTACTTCAATGCAGAGGTCATAATTTAAACGTTTCATGGTATTAACTAGTGCTGGGAATTGGTTGCAATTTTCCAGCCAATACACCACGTCTGGTATATCGAAGGCCGTGGTATGTGTTATCCTGTCTGTGGAATGTTGCATATAAAATATCCCTTACTGCTAATCGAAAAAGAGTAGTCCATTAAGTGGTGACAGTGGGTTTCCTCTCTTAATATCTGTGTGGTCCGTAACCATATTTCTGATGCCATATAACTGTAAATAAAATGTGTTGAGTGCGTCATTAAATAAAACATTTTCTTCCTTTGTTGGAATTTCATCATTGGTCATTCGTTATAATCATCATGCACCAACCAATCAACATTCAATTATACAGTCGTTTAGAATTATATGAAGTTAAGAAAGATTTAAATTGTTTGCACTACATGTACTTGTATGTCTGTGTTGTCATGCTCTCTGGGATAAGACTAATTTCACCTTCTATATATATTTTGTTTACATATGCATGAAAACATATCTGTACCTAAACCACTGCTTTTTTCCATCAATTCCGTCTTGTAAACTGTACGTACAACTAGTTAACATTTTCTATGACTATTGATTATGAATTATTATGATCAATCATCACGTATGTAGATCCCAGATTAATAGTTTCTGGCACTCGTCCTTTTGTAGATGGTTTTTCTGACACTCGTCTCAAGAAAATTAATCCACCTACTGGTTGATTGATCTAGAAAATATTGATCTGTTCATTGGCATTCATTATTTTAATAAAGATTTTAAGATACCTGAAAAATAATATACCGGGTATGCTTTTTCAGAAGTGATCTTCTAATGTGGGATAACATTGTTGTGTTGTTCTTACATATATAGGTGCATAATGTAGTTTTGTAACTTTAAGGCAGTGTAAATATTTACCCCAAGATACATAATTGTAATGATGAACACTACTAGTTCCATTGTTTTTATAAATAGAGGATCCTCCCCGAGTATCTTGTGATATCATAATTTATCAGCATGAGTTGATAAAAGTATGAAATCTGAGGCTTGCTGAGGATTTTTATACTTTTATCAATGAGTGCTGATAAATTATGATATCACAAGACACAAGGAGGGTATTCTTTTTATCATCCATTATCTTTCTTTTCATTCGCAACAATTGTAAACAATGTCAGTAATGTCGTTTGAATGTCACTATATTTGGCAGCGGTAGCCTCGTTAACGACAGTGGTGTGACATCACTAATGATAGGTTAGCGCTGAAACATACACAGTGCGATAACAAAATAATGTCTGGTTTTTAAAGTTTGACCAATCAAGATTATAAGAAGTGATATCTCCTAGGAGAATATCGCAGGAGATATTGCAAATTATAGTGTCAGCGATATCTCCTACAAAATCCTTTATTGGATGATAAGCAATGATATCCCTAACCAAATGAAAAGTTTCAAATATTTTATTCGGAATTGCAAAATAAACAAATACACATGAATGTAACAGTAAGGTAAAATCATCAGTTTTGACCAATTAAATCTACAACTGAGGATGAAATATCAGATGACAGTCAGTGGACACAAAAACCCTGAATACCAGTACTGATCTTATGACGCATTTGGTGCCAAGTAAATGGTTTTAGCTGGAGATTGCCGACGTGACAAATATAAGATAAACATATGTTTCATTGCCCTACTAAAATATAAACTTTTATTACATGTACCAGACAAACAGATACTGATATGGAATGTAATGGAGGCTGTTAAAATACAGGTTAAATTATGTAATTCAAATCTGGGCAGGAAAAAAGGCGTGGGTGGGTGCAACATGCCCTTAAAGTTGGCCACCAAGACCACTGGATTCGGAATACAAAAATTAAAGTTGCATTCTAGTCGCATTCAAGTATGATGACCCATTAGTAATGTATAAAACAAGGCACAGCCAGTTTGGCCATGAAGCTCTTAATAAATTTTTTTAGGGCTTTGGGGCATTGCTGCATGGTCACTGTTAAATATGAGCCCTGTCATATATAATCATATAGCATAGCATATAGCATATCATATCATATATTATATCATATCGTATCGTATTGTATCATATATCGTATCATATCATATCATCATATATCATATCATATATCGTATCTCATATCGTATCTCATATCGTATCATATCATAATTCATATCATATCATATCACACATCACACACCACACCACACACCACACACCACATATCATATCATATCATATCATATCATATCAAATCATTGAAATTTTGTGAGTAGGAGGTTACATGAAATTCCTAAAATGTCATTAAAGGGACTGTCCTCGAGTTTGCTGCTGTTGTAACATGCTTTTGCTTAACAGATCCTTTTAGATACCAAATTTATGTATTAAAAATATTCTCCTGTTCAGAATATCGGTAGCCACAAAACAAGGTGCTTGTTGTCACCATAATGCTTTTAAGCAGCCCAAACCAGATTTTACCTTAAAATAATTTTTTACACATGTGCGAAAAAATTTACATGTACAGTGCTCAAACTAAAACTTTGTCACTCACAGCATTTAAAATAAATAATTGCCGTGGGTAAAACAGCCCACCGACGGCAGTTTTGAGCCTGTCTATCGCAATTTTTTAAAAGGTGACTTTTGCAGCAAATAAATATGATCGAAAAGTTTTACTTATGGCAGTGATTTTTATCCAGCAGCAGAAAATTGCCATTGGTGATACTCCAAAACGACAGCAATTTATACAGTTGAATCCACTTTATTGCATATCGGTTTATAGCATAAATCGGCTATTTGTTTATAATTCGGCTGCACAGAACCATTTAGCATTAAATCAATACAAATTAAGCCGCATATTTGAATAGCTTTAGAAAGACAAATGTCTGTTAATTGCATACAAAACCAATCAAATCTAGAAAATTCCATCATAAAATGTTCCACAAACCTTTAATATTTTACCAGAAACAATTGTAATTGCACAGATAATAAAGCAGAATGTTCTGTATTGATTAAAAACTAATATTAAAAGAAGAAAAAAGTAAAAGCGGTTACTAAAACAGGCGATGTACAATATTGACATCTCACGCAACAAGACTCATCGTAGTGCTTATAGCAATGTGTTCAAGTGTTTATTGCAGTAATCCTGGGACCATTATTGCATCATTTAAGTCTTGATGGCAGGATTTCAGATGTATTTTCATCAATTTTGAACCCTGCATACATCAGGGCTTCTAGAATTTTTTAAAAATCAACGAGCCATGGGATCAGTGATTTTAAGAATATACTAGCCACGATTAAAAATTCACTAGCCCTACTTTACTTTAAGTTAATCAAATTTTACTAATTAACAGTAATAATTAGATATGTCACCTAAAGAGTGAGATAGAGCTTAAAAACATTGCATTGGGGTGGGGTAGTATATTCATATTTACAAAATAGACTTAACTGCAAAATTTGATTTTGAAAATTCACTAGCCGTCGGGCATTGCAATAGTAGTTATTTACTAGCCCAACATTGAATATCACTAGCCATGGGAGTGGGGCTACCATAATCTAGAAGCCCTGATACATGTATATTATGAAACAAATAAATAATAACTGCTGCAGAAATGAGCATAAGACTGCAAATGCAATACAGAGTGGTATTCTAAACTGTAAACTGTATTTACGGTGTCATTTTAGTCAGCAAGACGGCTCTGTTAGTTAGAAACATCAATTCCATCATGGAAACTCAGGGACGGACCCTAGTTTTTGAACACTTAAGGCATTTTTTTCACCTTGACTCTTAAGTTTCAACCTGTAAAAATGGACACTAAGTTTGGTTAATTTACAAATGTGAAACAAATTTGGATACAACAGTGAAACAAGAGTCTGTGATGTTGAAATACCCTTAAAAATAGACTAAAACATGATTCCATCATAATCATTACTTCTCAGACTCGTGTGCATTTAAAAAAAATTTTTAAATGCATTTTGTGGTATTAGAATCACCAGCATGACCAGAAACACTTCGGTTGTACTGGAATTAATAATCTAAACAATAACATATAAGTAATGTTTGATTTCAGTGATCATAAACGGCTCTAATAGTGAAAAATATGCCTTAGTGTTTATAGACTTAGGGTCTGTCCCTTTAAGCGGCACTTGATATTTTATGATGGCGAGTGATGGTAACTTTCCAAATGCCAGTGGGTGTAAAATAAATTTCCAGTGCCAACACCCTGGTAGTTTTTAATAACAGTAATTAATTGTTCTTATAAAGCTATACTTGTCACTTGGATCAGGGGAGTGTAAATGATTTCATGCATGTATCAGTTGCTTGATTAACCACGTTAATAGCATATTTCCTTTTACACTTCAAAGTTAAGTACCAGTTAGTTTCCGGGTGTTGTTACTTGAAGAGAAGGGATTTAGCTCAGTCGGTTGAGTGTTGGCTTGAGGTGCTTGCGTCGCAAGGATCGAACCACTTCGGTGGATTCATTCACCTGATTGGGCTTTCTCTCATTCCAACCAGTGCACCAAAACTGGTCAACGGTTGTGGTATGTGCTTTCCTGTCTGTGGGAAAGTGCATATAAAAAGATTCCTTAATTGCTGCATTAGGAAAAATGTAGCGGGTTTCCTTTGATGACTATACGAGTTAGAATTACCAAATGTTTGACATCCAGTAGCCGATAATTAAGTAATCAATGTGCTCTTGTGGTGTTGTTAAACAAAACAAACTTTAACTTACTTGAGTTACTGTATGAGGCTATGACTGTGAAGATATAAGGCTAATTATATATAATTATGTACTTATTCTGAGTATTTTATTATATTAGGGCCAGTAGATACTATAGTAAATCTTTGCTAGTTACATTATTATTTATCAAGTTTTACTGGCCTCGGTGGCGTCATGGTTAGGCCATTGGTCTACAGGCTGGTAGGTACTGGGTTCGGATCCCAGTCGAGGCATGGGAGTTTTAATCCAGATACCGACTCCAAACCCAAACCCAAACCCAAAGCATACATCCATAGTTTTTATGAAAACTACTGTTATGTAATTTTATTACACATTGGTTCATAATTATACTTGTTAATTTGTTTGCTCCAAATTATTGTTTAAATCATTCAATTTTAGAAAATGCCAGAAGAAACATTTTTTTTATATTTTTTTTTTTATAACCATATAGGTACTAAGTATAAAGAAATATACCTGTAATGTATACAGTTGAGTATTGTAATTTCGAGATCCTAAGGTTTGACTTGATTGGAAGGACCCTATTTGGAAAATGACAACAATAAAAATGTCACTTAATACCTGTACATAAATATGTTTATAGTAATGTCAAATGAAAATAAAGTCCATTGGAACACTGCTGATATAATAAAGACTTCCAAACACACTCCCACAAAATCAAATGTCATCCAGTTAGAGTATTGCAAAATTGAGAGTAAACACAGCGTTACTTTCTATGACATCACATTCAGTTGAGGTCACTTTAAAGAAATGTTTTGTTTCTGTAACATTTTATCACATTTCTTTTGTTGTGTTTAAAAACCAACAGATGAAAAGGACAGTGAAATTAATAAAACAATCAATAATGAAACATGATAAAATTTAAAATGGTGACATTAACTGTGGAACAGCTGAAAATCAGTATGGAACATGTAATTTACTGTTCATGGTTTTGACTATTGTACCTACAGTAAGGGCAAAATAATTGACCACATTTCCCAATCACTCTTTCTTTGGTGAAGTATGGTATATTAAAAGCAGAATTTCTGGCATTATAACCCACTCTCAAGTAATCTGTCAGTGCTTTGGTGGCATTGTGGTTAGGCCATCGGTCTACATGCTGGTAGGTACTGGGTTCGGATCCCAGTCAAGGCATGGGATTTGTAATCCAGATACTGACTCCAAACCCTGAGTGAGTGCTCTGCAAGGCTCAATGGGTAGGTGTAAACCACTTGCACCGACCAGTGATCCATGACTGGTTCAACAAAGGCCATGGTTTGTGCTATCCGGCCTGTGGGAAGCGCAAATAAAAGATCCCTTGCTGCTAATCGGAAAGAGTAGCTCATGTAATGATGACAGCGGGTTTCCTCTGAAAATCTGTGTGGTCCTTAACCATATGTCTGATGCCATATAACCGTAAATAAAATGTGTTGAGTGCGTCGTTAAATAAAACATTTCTTTCTTTCTGTCAGTGCTTTATTTGTTGTTTGATAAGACCCCTCAACTGTTGGTACCCATTTAATTACATGTACTTTATCATGGCCTTACAGAGTCTCTCCCATTGTGTCCATATGATTGCAAGCTGTCATTCTTGCCATCCAACCCAAAGCATTTTTGTCCTCTTCCATATTTTTGATAATGCTGTGTTTCGTTTACGGGGTGAAAACAGTTAAAAACTATATAAACAAACATTTTGTTCTGGTTATACCTGTTTGTATCGCATTATTTCTGTGAAACTTGTTCGTAATCTCTTAGTGTCTCTTCTAATCTTTTTATTAGCAAATTTCTCGCTCCAGCCAGTGCACAATGACTGATATATCAAAGGCCGTGGTATGTGTTATCCTGTCTATGGGATGGTGCATATAAAAGATCCTTTGCTGCTAATCGGAAAGAGTAGCCCATGAAGTGGCGACAGCGGGTTTCCTCTCTCAATATCTGTGGTCCTTAACCATATGTCTGACGCCTTATAACCGTAAATAAAATGTGTTGAGTGTGTCGTTAAATAAAACATGTCTTTTTTATTAGCATAAAACGACGATTGAAGCATGAGTGTACTCATGACTTTCACGAAAATCGCTGAGTCTCAATTTTACAATTATGGACCTTTAAAAATGTGTTGAGTATATTAAAATTAGTCTTTGATTTGTAAATATTACCAGACATTTAATGATTTACCCTTTATCCCATCACTATTGCATTGCTTAATCAGTTGATGGTTAAAGATATGCATGTACATGTATGTATTTGAACTTGTGTTAACATATTTTGAAAGACACTGGATTTTAATTTATACCAGATTTTAATTTGGTTTTATTTACCCGTGCTGTTTATATTTTTTTCCACAGTTCTTTACACTGTTTTTAATTTTTTATATTGATAGTCCCCACCATACTGATCATTCGTGTATTGAGATACTTAACATTTGTTCAATAAACAATAGCCAATATATTTTTTGGGGTGTTGTTAAACATACATTCATTCATTCAAGGGGTGGTATATCTGGCTTAGTTGTCTGGATTTCGGATATGGCACCATACCCATTTTACCCTCTGGCAGAAACCCTGTAGACATGTACATGTATATGTCTTAGAGGAAACCCGCTACAATTTTCCATTATTAAGGATTTTTAGGGATCATTTATATGCACTTTCTCACAGACAGAACTGTACATGCCAACTGCCAACTCAAAGTGAGTTTTAACAATTTAGTTGAATTGGGTATGGTTATGGCCAATATACTGATTGATTTCTAACTAACCACTAATCATTAACTCCTATCCTAGATGGACAGTCTAAATACCGGTACCTGTAATTATGGTTAATTTGTACCACCTATACTTTAGATGGTCTGTTTATAAACAATGCATCATGATGGGTAGTGACGTACATGTATGATACTTAAAGGGACATTCCTGAGTTTGCTGCATTGTAAGATGTTTCCGACTGATAAAATATTTCTACGATTAAACTTACATATTAATTATATTTTGCTATTTAGAATATCAGTGTCTGTATATTCAGTGTGTTTCTGGCTGTCTTAATATTGTAAGAAACCCAAACTGGATTTTGTTTTCAAATAATTTCGTACATACAAAAAACAATTTTTTTTAGGAAATATAATGAAATTTAACCTACATGTACATGTAGTACAAATATTAGAATGATCAGAAACACATTTAATATACAGCCACTAATATTTTATGCAGAAAAAATATTTGATATGTAATAAAAATCCCTGTTAGTCGATAATATCTTAAAAATTGCAGCAAACTCAGGAATATCCCTTTAATACATAGTGGTGAACATTTGAGCCGTGTTCACTACATGTCTAATTTAATTATTCTTTCAGTCAGAGAGATCGGGATGGACCTCCATTGAAGCGTGGACCTAAACCAAAGAAATTAAAACTACAGGTAAGATTTTGTTTTGAAATCATCTCTTTAGTGTTTAAGATATGCTTACATTGTTGTTGCTTATCAAAATGTTGGATACATGTATATGGCAACAATAGGGTTTCTTCTCTTTGGATGGAACATAGCCAGTGGTAAAGGGCTCGTCTGATGCACGGTCAGTGTAGGATCGATCCCTGCAATAGACCAATTGGGCTATTTCTTGTTCCAGTCAGTGCACCACGACTGATATATCAAAGGCTGTGGCATGTGTTATTCTGTCTGTGGGATGGTGCATATAACAGATCCCTTTCTACTAATGAAAAAATTATAGCCGGTTTTTTGTCTAAGACTATATGTCAAAATTACCAAATGTTTGACATCAAATAGCCATTGATTGAGGGTAGTGATCAGTTGCTCCCTAAATTAAGATTGATATATATTCAAATTCAAATGTACGAAGGTAATTCGTACGGGAATCGCACAGCTGTACAATCTTTTAGTCGCACCGCAATTGTACAAAAAATCGTTCAAGTGAGAACTGGGCTTTACACAGAAACGAATTCAGGTAACCCATTTTGTTTTTAGGTAACCCGTCATGAACATGTAAATGATGTCTTAAATTCAATGCGAGGATGAAAAATGGGTTACACAAACTGTACTTAAGCGAGTGACGCGCGAACAAAACTATCACTCTTGCAATTTTCAGAGGTCTGTGTATTGTGTAGTCTGATGGGAGCGAGAGTGACAGGTCCTTTTAAGTGCAGGGGTCTGTTACTAGCAGGTTACTATATGTGAGGAAAACTGAGAATGGTACTTAGTTCTCCACCATTTAAAGGGACATTCCTGAATTTTCTGCAATTTTTAAGATGTTAACGACTGTAATTACATATCAAATATATTTTTCTGCATAAAATATTAGTGGCTATATATTAAACATGTTTCTGGTCGTTCAAATATTTGTACTACAAAATTTACGTTAAATTTCATTTTATTTTGCAAAATATACTTTTTTTATACGATAGAAATTATTTGAAGACAAAATCCAGTTTGGGCTTCTTACAAATATTAAGATGACCAGAAACACTTTGAATATACAGACACTGATATTCTAAACAAGAAAATATATTTAATATGGAAGTTTAATCGTAGAAATATTTTATTAGTCGGAAACTATGCAGCAAAGTCAGGAATGTCCCTTTAAAAAAAAAACCCCAAAACACCACAACCTAAATTTTTATAAATTCAGGGCTACTAGATTATGGTAGCCCCACTCCCATGGCTAGTGATATTCAATGTTAGGCTAGTAAATAAATACCATCATCATGCCCAACGTCTAGTAAAAAACATGTCCCGTTTTGTAAATATTACTTTCCTGCCCCACCCACCTACCCAATTCGAAGGTGTTTTTACTCTGTATCTCCCTCTTTGTATGATATAACTGTATCTGATTGCATTTATTAAAGTAGGGTTAGTGAATTTATAATCATAGCTAGTCAATTTTATAAATCACTGATCCCATGACTAGTGGATTGTCATAAATTTCTAGAAGCCCTGTAATAGATATCATATTTAATAATACATTACACACACATGTATCCATACAGTGAGAACAATGATGCGACTGAATAACAAAGTATCAGCTTACATGTACATGTAAATTAATTATAATTAGAATTCAATTGTAAATTTCATAAATATGTCATCATGGTCTGAAAAATTATTTAATTCTTTCTTGCCTGTAATATTTTTCCATTTGTCCATACAAAAGATCAAGGTGTGCTTCTTTAAGTGAATAAATGAATAATACTGGTCCATAACATAGATATGTTATCAAGTAATTCATTTATGGTAATGTATACAAGGATTACCTGGCACTATATACTTAATTCAGTGACTGCAAATCTATGTCCACCACATCTCCATACCCAAAGGATGATTTGTGGTGGCTGTTACTTCTGCTTGTGCCAGTTTGTTGTGCTTAAAATTATAAACCTTTCTGCGTTCAGTATATATAGCCATCACATGTTCTCAAAAAGCATACACTTTTGAAAGATAAAGAATGTACCTTTCAACAGCTATAAACTTAAGTATTCCATCAGTTGTGGTTGAAAGGAGGAAAAGTACATGTATTGTAGTCATGTGGGTCAAAGATGCATGCCCTAGACTTGGTCTTGGTCTTGAGAGTTTTTTCATGCTCATATACCACGAAGGTTTCGAGCATGTCTATCCCGAGTCCGTCTCTGGATGCCAGTGGCTAGACTAATATGAATGCTGTGTTCATTTGATTGGCTTCTGAGATATTCATATCAGTCCATGCGTATATTGAGGGTAATGAACTTGGTTAAAGGTCAGGGTTAATTTTTTATGAGAAAAAAGAAAAAAAGAAGACAGAAGTATTTTATTTAACGATGCACTCAACACATTTTATTTACGGTTATATGGCGTCAGACATATGGTTACGGACCACACAGATTTTGAGAGGAAACCTGCTGTCGCCACTACATGGGCTACTCTTCCGATTAGCAGCAAGGGATCTTTTATTTGCGCTTCCCACAGGCAGGATAGCACAAACCATGGCCTTTGTTGAACCAGTTATGGATCAATGGTCGGTGCAAGTGGTTTACACCTACCCACTGAGCCTTGCGGAGCACTCACTCAGGGTTTGGAGTCGGTATCTGGATTAAAAATCCCATGCCTCGACTGGGATCCGAACCCAGTACATTCCAGCCTGTAGACCGATGGCCTGCCACGACGCCACTGAGGCCGGTATGAGAAAAAAGACTACTTTTGTTAATACAGAGGTTGGTGTCACACAGGCCACAGGTGTCAACCATGGTTGTTGATCCACATGTCCCTCACACAAATCTAAATTTCGCATAACAGGTTAGACTCAAAACAGATTGGTTACCTGAAGTTATTTTTGTGCAAGCAATAAATGGGTTACACAACTTGTCAATTCTCAGATCCCTGCTCTAATAAGATTTTAATCCATGTTTCAGGAAGCTGCTCAGGACAACTCTGACGATGATTCTGATGATGACTCCGACGACGATGATGATGACAAAAGTAAAGACGATGACTCCATTGATGACGCAGCCAGTTCGAGCAGTGCATCTAGTGACGAGGCTCTGTCCTCCATCAGAAACAAAGATGAAAGCAAACACAAGGAAAAGAGCCTGGACAAGGAAGAACCATCACAGTCCAAGACATCTGCTGAATCCACCTCTTCTGATACCAAGACCAAAGAGTCCAATGGGCAGGCATCTCCTTTTTCTGTTCCACAAAAGCGAGGACCAGGTCGACCACCGAAATATCCCAGACCTCCTGGTTGGGTTCCAAAACCGAAGCCGGCTGCGAAGATTAAAATCAAAGATAAAACGTTAATCAAACTAAAACCCGGACCAAAGCCTAGAAAGCCGGGTCGCCCTCCTATAGGAAGAGGTCGTGGTCGGGGTATTGGTCGCGGTGTGGGGCGTGGACTTGGGAGAGGTCTTGGGAGGGGAGTGGGCAGGGGTGTCGGGAGGGGTGTGGGGCGTGGTGTCGGGCGAGGTCTTGGACGTGGTGGCGGGAAACAGCTAAGTGCCGCAAAGTCGGTCGCTCGACCAAAGTTACTCAATTCCTACAGTGTTCAAAAAATGAGTATGAAAGACAAGGAAAATAAAACTCACGAGCCTTTCAAAGTGAAAAACGGACACACGGAAGATGTGAAGAGTAACTGTGATTCCAAAAAGCTGGACTCGTCCGTGTACAACTTCGATGACGTGGATTCGGACGTCCAGCCCATCTCTGTTTCTCCCAAACTCAGGGAGAAGCCCACCGAGAAAAAGTTGTACTGGTCACCCCCTATCACTGCCAAACCAATCCTTGACCAGGTGTTTCTCACAGACGTAACCCGAGATTCGTTGACAATTACAATCAGAGAGTGCACTTCCGACAGTGGATTCTTCAAGGACAGAGATAAAAATGATTGAAAGTAACATAGTTGTGAAACATGGGAGAGAGAGAGTATGTGATGAAATGTTTTGTGGGTTTTTTTCACTGGATGGATGGAATACATTCTTTGTACGCGTTTACTTTTATTAACCATACAAATAGATGCTGTCATGACTCCATTTTGTACATTATTTAATTGTTGTCATACAACATGGATGAATGGAATAAATGTTGCATGTATATTACCCATAGAATCAGTGTGAAACAATTTTCATGTTGGTGAATCCATTTATTTGACATTTCAATGATTCATTTTCGCCCGTGTTTTATACTGGATAATCAGTCACCCATCGTGTATACTGTGGATATAACACTGAAGATGTCTCATGACCACAAACCATTTTACTTGTAGATATTTTGCTTTGGCAGAATTTCATTTATGGCATTGGAATGCTGGCATTAATATTGAAAGACTAGTCTGGAAGTGTAGACATCTTTGTGTTCAACACTTTATTTCATTGGTTAACATTGCTTCCATAATACATTTATGTTTGTGTGTGTTTCACTTATGAAGCTTGATGCCAAAGTCAGATATGCTGCTTTCTGTAAATTTGTACATGTATATTCATGACCTACATAATAAAATCAGCAAAATATTTTTTATTGATATTATATTAGCAACTACTAGTTAAGCTAGTAAGGAACCGACATGCATCCGTGCATCGCTGTCAGCAAAACGTTGGTTCTTGTGAATTCATGGCCAGACGGAGCTACTACATCGTGCGATGGGGTGAGATTCTAGATATCTCTGTTGTCCCCGACTCTGCTACGATATTACAATCTTAGTTATGTGGTCACACTGGAAACCATGGGTTTACGACGCATCTGAGACAATCGTAGGGAAATCGTACGACCGTAGTACGATGTCGTATAACGGTCATACGATGTCTTACGACCCCACGTGATGTCATACGACGTCGTCGACCGTCGTACGACATCGTTTGCCATTCACATTTCAGTATGAGAACATGTGAAAATGTACGATTAGCCGTGACGTCGCACGACGATACCCTACAATCCTGGAAATAGCAGCCAGTTTTTGGAACATGACCAAAAACCGCCAATACGTCGTGCGAGGACCCCCGATGGCTGCGATGTCGTGCAACGTTGCACGATTCACCCCCAATGTTCCTCGATGACCTGAAATTCACCCATCGCAGATGGTCGTACGACGTCTTAAGACCGGTGTGACTGTAGCTTTAGTTACAATAAAAGCATATACATGTGTATCCATAATTTTCAACATTTTCACAAGTGTACAAAGAGTACACTTTTGACCCCCCCCCCCCCCCCCCCCCTAAAAGTGTACGTCCCCAAATGAAAAATGTTGATCGACATTTTTTATTTTAAAAAAAAGTGGTTTAATGCCACTATAGTCCAGTCATTTTATGAGTAGAATACCCTCAACCTCAAACAAATTGCAACAGAATTTATTTTAGTGTAAATAAGTTTGCAAACATATGCTGAAACTCATATAAAAAGTATAGAACTGTCAAACAGGGGGAACTATTTGTAAAAGACGATTTTAGTCGAGCACTGTGAAGAAAAAATATACGTTTTTTTTTTAATAACGTCATAACAACATAATTTGTAAACGTATAACGAAAGCTTGCCACGGTATGGGTACATAGCTATGGTACTGTGTGAACACTTTATAGAATACAATGTATTAACGTGAAAACATGACATAACAAATTAAAATAAGATGTAAATACAATTCCTGTTACACAGTTTCTTGCTTAGGTATATGATGGTGTATTTAATTTCGCAAAATTAAAGTCACTTCAATTACAATAATGTCCAGAACAAATGCTATCTCTCAATATCATTTCACTTGTGACATAATAATACCTTTGCAGGACAATACCTAGTGGGGGTGTAGGGGTACCAGTGCACGTGTGGGGCAGTTGCCACGTCCAGGAAAATGCATAAAAGTGCATTTGTTTTCAGTTTAAACATGTCCTTTTCGTTTGGTTATAGAAGACCCTATATTGATGTGCCCTAATTTCATTTGCTTTAACTGTACACTTCCACCCACTCACCTCCGGTTATTTTAGACTGGTACAACCCTGTTATGTGATGTCTAATAAAGTAAAATATTGATATATAAACATAACTATTAAAAGTGCAATATCATAGTTGCAACTGCCAAACTTCGCTATTTTTACATTTATTTGTAGTAAATAACTACAAATAAATTTATACCACACATAATTGTAACGTGCTGCCACTTGGTGTAAAAATAAAAAAGTAAATAAAAAAATGTACGTCGCATATCTGTCAAAATGAAAACATGCTCTTAATGTAATGGTCACCCTCTAAAGATTTTTTCAATAAGGTTTTTAATTTTTCTGCTAGTAAATGAAATTAATTAAGTAATTTTTAGTGGCATTTTTTTTTCTTTCAAAGTATAACTATATTTTAAAAGAAAAATAACTGATCATTGTGCAACTCTGATATGGCACCTTTAATTCAAATAAAAAATAAATAAATAATGATTATCGGTAGTCAGATTCAGGCTATGGTATTTGTAACATGTCAATATTGAACTTGATCAAACATCATTTATGTCAGCAAATGTTAACCCTGGTGAATTTGAACAACTGATACCCCGACAGTCGGTGCATGCAACAGTACAGTCCAATCCATGTTTCCGGCATGTACATCTCTTGGATTCACAGGTTGTCTTGCAATTACATCTGATCATTTTCAGCAATTCTTCAGGTGCAGCTGGAAGTTTCGTTTTTAGGGGCAAGAGTTTATTGTCCAATGTATACCACCCCCAGTCGTTTGGGTTCAATCCGTCACCAGCTCCAATCCAGTGCTGACACTTTAGAAAAGCTCGCATACTGTGGAATGTTGCATCAGCAGATGTTGGTGGCAAAGTGTGCACATGAACACAAGCTTTTCTACTACAATCTTAGATGCAAATCTGTGATATCGTAGAATATCTAAACTTTCATTTGAGATGCCACCATACAAAATAAGCAACATTTCCTCTTCAGCCTTAACAATGCGGCTTACATCACAAGTAGTCAAGAAAATACTGGCATGTTTCTTGAAATTGTTTGAAGATATCAACTTTTTCAGCACAGTTCCTTTTCCGATGCCAAAGAAAGAAAAAAAGAAAGAAATGTTTTATTTAACGATGCACTCAAGACATTTTATTTACGGTTATATGGCATCAGACATATGGTTATGGACCACACAGATTTTGAGAGGAAATCCCACTGTCGCCACTACATGGGCTACTCTTTCTGATTAGCAGCAAGGGATCTTTTATTTGCACTTCCCACAGGCAGGATAGCACAAACCATGGCCTTTGTTGAACCAGTTATGGATCACTGGTCGGTGCAAGTGGTTTACACCTACCCATTGAGCCTTGCGGAGCTCTCACTCAGGATTTGGAGTCGGTATCTGGATTAAAAATCCCATGCCTCGGCTGGGATCCGAACCCAGTACCTACCAGCCTGTAAACCGATGGCCTACCACGACGACACCGAGGCCGGTCCCGATGCCAAAGAGATGTGACGTTGTATCACATCCAGTCATTGCATGCAAAGCTGGAAGTAATTTGCAAATTTCTTCTCCCAGTACAATCTTTGTTTTTGTGATGTCCCATACTCTAATTTTTCTTGTCACTGCTTGTTTTGATTCTGATTTGAAGTAAATTCTGTTTGAATGTATATTTGCATGATAACACAGAAGTACCAGAAGATCTGTGTCTTCTCCAATGAGAACAACATCACAGGTTTTGGCCAACTCAAGTGCAGTCTGTACAATTAAAACATCTGCGTCCTCTTTAGCATGAATAGTTGTGCACCCATTTTCACAGTTTGGTACTCAAGAAGTTAAGGAAAGACTGTTTATTATCTGTATTGGATAGAAATACTTCTTTTGGGGTTTTACATGGCATGTTTTCATTAAAAGTAACCTTTGGAGAGGTAACCCCTCTTGTCCGTCTCATATGTGTGATGTCTTTTGTTGATGGCTTATCTGGATAACCATCAAATACTACTGTCAGTTTTGGATACTTTTTTGTTACATAATTAACATGTCATGCATGTGGTTGAGAATAAGTCGCCCTTAGTCCAGGGTATCCTCTGCAAAAGGGAACCACCATCCAGCATATAATGGATACTATCATTCGTTTTCTTAACACCACAGTCCCCAAGGCCCCAGATTGCATCTGCCAAAGAAGACTTGTGTGCTTCCCTAAGAACACCGTCTGAATCAAAAAGAGAAGATGGAAAACAACAGAGTTCATATTTAAAGATGTCTTATGGATCTTCAAAAAGTGTATCTGCAGTTGTTGTGAGGCGTTGAAAAAGAAGCTGGGGATCAACTTGTATTGGTTCTCCATCTATTTTGATACTGGTTTTTGTACTGAGTGTGATTACTTGCTGAGATCTTTGAAAAGTATAGTTTAGAATGTTCTGACCTGACATGGACTTGATGATATTTGTGCCAACTTCCTTAGCTCTATCTGCATTTACTCTGCTATCTGCTGTTGTACCTGTATCAATATTTCGAAGAGAAGGGTCATCAAGAATGGATTCCTGTCAATTATGAAGGAAAGGATAGATGTAGTGTCCTTCTTGTCTCTTTCTTTCCTTGCATGAGATGCTTCTTTATGTTGGTCACTAGTATGAAAACCCACACGAGTTAAATCTTGCATGGCATTGTTAATATCTGCACACGCAGGCATTGACAAAAGCCACTCGGCTCTTTGGGCTTCACCCATCCCAACTCTCGTCAAGCCTCCTGATGACTTCACACTTCTCATTAAAACTTGCTCAATCACCAGGTCAGTAGAGAGTCGGAATACATGGTGACCAGCTTTGAACTGACGGAATACCTCTGGATGTGTGTCCTTAAGATTTTGCATCCATGTAATGTAAACATAAGCTGATTTGGCATATAAACTGTGATTATGTAGTAAATGTCACCTAAAGTCCGGTGTAATGCGTTAAGAATAAAATATCCCCAAGAATTATATTTACCCGATCATCAGTTGTTCGAATACGCAAATATTCCTAAAGCTTATACGAATGGCATTACTGGTCTTCCATACTTTGTTTTTTTTTAAGAGCGAGAAGTTACGGAATATCATTTATTTGATTTTTTTCCTAAGTAAAATGCTATTATATGTTACAGATATTATCTATACACGTTTTTAGCGCCGTTTCTGTCATAATTTTGCTTATTCAAACAATGGGGCACTATATTTTGAGTTGTAAAAAAAATGTAAACATGCATGATTGAAAAACAAAAACAAACGTCATATAAACTGCATATGTTGAATGAAATAATTTTTATAAAACATTCAGTTTAACGTGTGATAAAATATCTATTAAAGGTTATTACCTTTTGTTATTTCGGTCACTCACCAGCAAAGAATAACCTTTTTTTTTGTTGTTTTTTATTTTGCGTTGCCACTGTAAATAATACACTGTCCGATAAATATTACAACGGAGTTACGTCCCTTAACATGTACGGAAACCTGCTAGGTCATAAAATCTTTGTCAACTTTAATCGCAAAATAAACTATTTTCCCCAACCTATATTTTTCTATACTTTTAGTATGTTGTATATACTATTCGCTAGGGTACTTTAACGTAAAAATTATTTCTGTTGCAATTTGTTTGAGGTCAAATAAAATGACTGGACTACTGTATTTGGTTGGCAGCGGTAAACTCGTTAACTAGCAGAACGACAGTGGCGTGACGTCACTAATGATACGTTTAGCGCTGAAACATACACGGTGACGAAAGAAGCGATATCTCCAAGGAGAATATCGCAGGAGATATTGTAAATTATAGTGTCAGCGATATCTCCTACAAAAGCCTTTAATGGGTGATAAATGCTGTTCTACCTGTGGGCAAAGTGCACGTTAAAAGAGCCCTTCCAGCTGGGTTTACTCCTGACCAATTGAAACTATCCAAAACTATCCAAAAACTTATAATTACTAGTTCTTTTTCATTTTCCCTCGTCGATAACAAATGTACCCCCGAAACAACAATTCCATACGGTATTGCTATGGTTATATACAATGTATACACGTGTATTATAAAGACGATTTGATGGCATCTGTGGTCAGTGAAATAAAATAGATGCTGACTGTATCACTGATTCACTAGGTTGAGCTGCAAGAATTTGATAAATAAATTTTCGAGCAGCTGCAATTTTGAGTATATTTTGAAGATTTTAACGTTTGATTTAGAATAAATAATCAAGATTAATTTTCTTTCTGTTACACGTTAATGTTTGATTTATGTTGGCTGTAATCTCTTGTTCCACTTACGATCTGCCTACTAGAAGGTATATATATGATACTATATCAACGCACTAATAATTATGAAAAAAAAAAAAAAAATTGTAAGTAAAATAAACACTACAAAGACTGAGTCATTGGTAATCACTCATGAATGGTGTTTTGGGGACAGTCATGGACTTCTAGGGGGCGGGATCTAACTTTGTCGGTGGAGATTTCGCCTTAGTTGCTTGGGTTTCGGAAAAGATTTAGCAAGTTTTTTTTCTTCTGCAGATAGCATTTCGGAATTAACAAATGTTTGACATCCATCGCGCTTAAACACAGGAAAGTTCAGATAGGATTGGTAACTTTCCACTGGGCATTCCGCCAAAAATACAATAGCAGAGTAGATGGCCAGCCCCCATTAACCGAGGCAGAGGTGGCGGCATCCATTTTCATTGTATTTAACGAATTCTTCATCTTTGTACTCAATACTTAGCACGATGCATGCACGGTAGGCGACTAGACCTGGGCGCCAAAAGATCATTGCGAAGATCCTCGGAAAGTACAATGGAGGCTGTCGTCCGTGCAGTCCGAAGGAATAACGGTCGGAAACAGTTAACACGACCTTGCGTATTATATTATAGATACCCGTTGGCTACATAAAAGAAAATGGTTGGGATGCGTTCTTTTTTCCAATAAATAAATAAATATATATATATACTGATAGGCGGGAGTTTTTTTTTTTTTTTTTTAAACCCATCTAAAACATACTCATGACGGCATGAACTTCACCATAGGCAGGTTTCCCCCCTCCCCAATGTTTCATATTAATGGTTTTCAGATGTAATACGAGGGGCAATGTTTCCAGCACTTTTTAACGAAGACTTAGTGGTCTCACATTAGGCCACTGAGCCCTTGAAACTCAGGGTTCAAGCAGATTGGAACCCAGTATCTACCACCTTTAAAAGCTGGTGTCTTACCCTGTACACCACGAAGACCGGTGCTGTTACCATCCGGACGGATACGTCTTGACTATAGAAGATATATATATTTGTCAGCAAGACGGTAGGACGTGTTTTGTCGGAGCCCCCCGCCAATCTTAATATCTTCAATATCCTGTTTCTTTTGTTTTAATTTTTAATCAGTTATAATATGTAAATTTCTGTATTAAGTCATATATATGTACATGTGAAGAATGCGAGAATACCGTTGCAGTGAAACATCGGTGAAAAAGAAGAGAACTGTTGTTAATGACGAGAATACATGTGGTTCCAACATGGCGGCAAGCCGTTTCTATAGAAGTACACCACAGAAAACGCCAGTCAGTTCTGATTTACATGGGAGTGGACTGCCGACATCTCCAAAACATTGTACTACTGGAAACAATGTTATTATCAGCGAGCTGCTTTGTTTTGTAATAAACAAAATGGATGTATTACCGCATGATACCATTGTAAAATTGTGTTCTGATGTTTTTACATATCACGAAGTTGAGGATGCTAAGACAATCTTATTTGACCTTTGCTATAATACGGAAAGTTGTGGACGTATGATAAAACGAAAGGGTGTTGAAAAGAAAAACAATAACATTCATGATATTTTGAATTTGCTGCATAACACTGAACCAGATGATGTACCATGCTTCGCTGCGAAAGATCTGAATAAACTGCCGCCAATTTTTTACAATCATATGGACATGGCCATTATTTTGAAGGAACTTGAAATAATGAAAGGCAGTATTGCCTCTTTGCAAACAGCCCAGATGGCCACTGCTGAGATATGTCGAAGTACATTCCAGAATAAAAAAGATTGTGCATGTTCAGTGGGGTTGGCTGTCGAT
>NC_054706.1:30786773-30796773 GCF_016097555.1 Gigantopelta aegis
TATAGTATGCGCTTTTCTGTCTATGGGACTGCATATAAAAGATCCCTTGCTGCTAATGGACAACCGGCCTCGGTCGTGTCGTGATTAAGCCATCGGATATAAGGATGGTAGGTACAGGGTTCGCAGCCCGGTTCCGGCTCCCACCCAGAGCTCAGTGGGTAAGTCTAAGACCACTACTCCCTCTTCTATCTCACTGACCACTAACAACTAACCCACTATCCTGGACAGACAGCCCAGATAGCTGAGGTATGTGTCCAGGACAGCGTGCTTAAACCGTTATTGGAAATAAGCACGAAAATATGTTGAAAAAAAAAGAAAAAAGAAAGAAAGTGTAATCGCGCTAGTAATCAATTAAATTTGATCTAAAATGTCATGTACTCCCTTATTACATATAAACGTTCATATACACATGTACATGTATATATTTTTTTACCACATTATTTGCATACTGGAATCCGTCGAATAATATACAGGGACCTGGGCAACGTCATGCATATGGTTATGGTATGGAAATGTTATTAATATTGATCACATCTTAAAGAGCAGTTATGTGTCAATATGTGTCGTGTTTCTTCTTCAGGAAGGAAACTTTTTGCATGAATAACACCTTTAAGCGGGTCTTCTAAAGAATCAATATAAAGTCGTTACTGTAAATCTTCTAATATCCCGTCTTGATGTAATCCTAGTTAATATTAAAAACAAGGTGTATTATGCGGGGTGTTTCATTCGTCAGGCTCAGTGGCCAGATACAAGACCAGAAACATAGATTTTCACCAACTTCCCGGTACACGGTTATGGGTTTGTGCATTCAGGGCTTGGGTTGTGTTGAAATTGCTCAACTGACAGCAATTCATCATTCCTCTCATCACCATCATCATCATCATCATCATCATCATCATCATAAACCCCTGTAAACCGGACACCCTCGGGACCAAAAGAAAATGTCCGGTTGTAAGTGTGTGTGTGTGTGGGGGGGGGGGGTATTCTGGTTTACACAGGGTCCGGTTTTGAGAGTTTTCACAGTATATATATATAAGTATAACACTGATGTTTGTGATGTCCTAACAAAAACTGTTTTGCGTCTGTTATATGCTTTCAGTGTCTTACCAAGTACAACAACAAACAACAAACAAAAAACTTAACACCAAACAATAACAGTAAAAATAAAACAGACAAAGGTGTATTGTACTTATTGTGACCAAGCAAAACAAAAATAAGGAAATGTTTCAAAACTGACCTCCTGTAAATAAAACATAAACGATGTACCGCTTGCCAAAAATATAAGAATTTAAAATTGAAATATCGTTTTAACCCTCATTCAAATCCATGAATAACTTACACAAAAGAAAGAAAGAAAGAAATGGTTTATTTAACGACGCAATCAGCACATTTTCTTTACGGTTATATGACGTCAGACATATATGGTTAAGGACCACGCAGATATTGAGAAAGAAAACCCGCTGTCACCACTTCATGGGCTACTCTTTTTTCGATTAGCAGCAAGGGTTCCTTTCTATGCACCATCCCACAGACAAGGTAGTACATACCACGGCCTTTGATATACCAGTCGTGGTGTAATGGCTGGAACGAGAATTTACGCAAGTGCTTACACCATACACGAAAGACTAATTCTATGAAAGAAAAAAAACCCCACCCTGTTTAAAAGTTGTATTACTGCTGATCTTCTAAATGTTTGACATCCAATAGGCTAGCCGATGAGTAATTAATCAATGTGATCCAGGTGTGTCGTTAAACAAAACAAACTTTAACTTTCTAGATGTATGCACCAACCACCAGGTGATTATTTTCCAAATAACAACTTAATTTCTTTGCTCGAAAATATTTAATGATTTACGGTAGTTGTAATCGTTTGGTAAATTGTTACTGAATTTAGTGTTTAACAGAATATTGACATTTTTCTGAATTATACAATCAAAAAGAGAAAGAGTGGCGCTTGACTTTTATCCTGACTCGTAAATATCGTTAAGAACCGCTCCGGCATCCGACCGACTCTCAATTCGATTAGGTGTCAGTTTACTGTGTTCACTCGGAAGAAATATTCAGCCTCAAAAACATCACACCATTTGATGAAGGTGTATGTCACGGCCACCGGCCTCGGTGGCGTTGTGATTAGGCCATCGGTCTACAGGCTGGTAGGTACTGGGTTCGGATCCCAGTCGAGACATGGGATTTTTAATCCAGATACCGACTCCAAACCCTGAGTGAGTGCTCCGCAAGGCTCAATGGGTAGGTGTAAACCACTTGCACCGACCAGTGATCCATAACTGGTTCAACAAAGGCCATGGTTTGTGCTATCCTGCCTGTGGGAAGCGCAAATAAAATATCCCTTGCTGCTAATCGGAAGAGTAGCCCATGTAGTGGCGACAGCGGGTTTCCTCTCAAAATCTGTGTGGTCCTTAACCATATAACCGTAAATAAAATGTGTTGAGTGCGTCGTTAAATAAAACATTTCTTTCTTTCTTTCTTGTTATAGCCCATGTATCTGGCAGATATAATCAGACTGTCAAAAACCAGGCACGCATGGTAGGGTGTAGACCCAGTAATCTGACGGTAAGAGAGCTGGTAGAGCTAATAACTTAGAATTTTTGATGTATTAGAGCGGGAATCTTTGTCTACCGTGTGGTAATCGGCCATTCCGCGTTTTCGCTATAGAATAACCTCTGACTGAAAGAGCGAGCACGACCGTCCAAATGTTCGCAGAGCTCTTGCACGGCAGACTACTCGGGCTAAATCGCGTGGTGCTTCCAGAATTGTACACTTGCTTCTCCAAGGTTTCAATTCTCACCCTAGCCCTAGTACTCTGACGGTAAGAGAGCTAGACGGACATTTGGACAGTTATCAACGCTTTCTAACCGTCAGAGACCGATCTGTATAAATTCTGCGCAATCGCTACCTACCAAACGGTAGTAAAAGATTCCCACTCTAATACAACAACAATCCTATGTTTGACGTTAAACAGCTTTATATCGATCATTTTCAAGTTCCTTGATTAAAAATATTTCACATATTAATTAATCACTACTACACACACTACAGGAAGAAACCCGACAGCACCCCCTTTCAGTAATGTTCCGGTTAAATAGGTAGTTGCTGACGGCTTTCTTTCTGTAGTGTGCGTATTAGTGATAACTATGTAAAACATTTCTTGTCAGGGAACTCGAAAATGATGTAAAGGTATTTAACGTTAAACATAAGATTGCTGGTGTATTAGAGCGGGAATCTTTGACTACTGTTTTATTGGCTGCGACTGCACAGCATTTATATAGATTGGTCTCTGACGGTTAGAGAACGTTGATAACTGTCTAAATGTCCATGTAGCTCTCTTACCGTCAGAGTACTCGGGCTAGGGTGAGCACTGAAACCATGGGGAAGCAAGTGTACAATTCTGGAAGCACCACACAATTTAGCTCGAGTAGTCTGCCGTACTAGAGCTCTACGAACATTTGAACGGTTATGTTCGCTTTTTCAGTCAGAGGTTGTTCCATAGCGAAAACGCGGAATGGCCGATTACCAAACGGTACACAAAGATTCCCGCTCTAGTACATAAACAAATTCCAAGTTTGACGTTCAATACCTTTACATTGATCATTTTTGAGTTCGCCGACAACAAATATTTCGCTTATTGACCACTAATACACAGACTACAGGAAGAAACCCATTAGCACCAACGTATTTAACCGAAACATTATTGAAAGAGGGTGCTGTTTAGTTTCTTCATGTAGTGTGTGTATTAGTGGTTACCATGTAAAATATTTGTTATCGGCGAACTCGAAAATGATCAATGTAAAGGTATTTAGCGTCAAACTTAGACTTTTTGTTGCATTAGAGCGGGAATCTTTGTCTACCGTGTGATAATCGGCCATTCCGTGTTTTCGCTATAATAATAATAGTCCGGGAAGCCTATAATAAAAAATGGGGTAACCCAAAACAAATTGCAATAGTTTTCAAACATGTTTTTTTCTGATTCCCTAGTCATCTGGGAACATCACTTTCAAAATAGACCAAAATAGACTTCAGTGGAACATATTATTTCAGAGGGCGGTCTGCACCTACCTCTGAAATAACAAATGGACTCTGAGCGGATCAGTAAAATTACCTATTTTTGGTTTTGTTTCAATAGCATTAAATGTTTCATTTCAAACAATAATGTTGCCGTTTTGTTAGAATGTTATATATGTTCAAATACGCTCCATGTATACTTTCATGACAACAATTATTAATCACATCAATTACTGTTACAGTTTTGCATGAGTCTGTCAAGTACTGCAGGATTAACAGGTGTCTCACGTATGTCCATTTGCGTGTAACAAGACACTAGTCCACTGTTAGTTCATCCTCCGAATCACTATCCACAACAGACAGTGATCTGTTTGAACACACGCCACGGCATTCACTGCAGGCCATGGAACAGTCCAGTCCGTTCTTTCTGCAGGTGCATCTCATTGTGTAGCAACCAGTTTTTCACACACATCTGATCACTTGCAGTAGGTGCTGTGGAGCTGGTGGATTGTCCGTCAAAATTGGAACCAGTCTCCCTTCACTGACCTTCCATCCCCACTGCTCTGGAGGTACGTCCTGGTCTCCATTGCCTAGCCAGACTTGAACTTGTTGATACACTCTCAAGCTGTGGTATTTAGCAGCAGCTGATGTTGGGGGTAGAGTACGTGGCTCAACTGCTGCAGTGCTGCATGCCGTCTTCTCATAAAACCTGCGAAGCCTGAGGCTGTCGAGGGTTTCATCCTTCTCACCGTTGTACAAGGAGACGAGTGCATGGTTCCCTGCCTTGATGACATCTTCTGGGCTTGAGCTGGAATCCATGATCACTTTAGCTTGTCTAGCAAAGAAGATGTCACTCTTCACTTTGACCACTGCCTTGTTTTTGCCGATTCCATAGTCTTGACGTGGTATCGCATCCAAGTACGGCATGGAGAAAGAGAATACTGCTGCAGACAGTACTCCCCAGGTGGCATCTTGTTGCTGACATGTTCCAGCACCTTTGAGGCTTTTTACTTTCTTTTTGACGTTTGGCTTGAACCACACATTGTACTTGGCATGCCCAGCATGGTGGATCAGGAGAACCAATATGTCTGTGTCATCTGCAGTGACAACCGTGTCTATGTGTTCAGCACAATCCACAGCCACCTCCACTACCAAAAGGTCTGCATCACCCTTTGCATGGTGAACGCCACAGCCAGCTGTGTCCAATCTGTTGCCTAGCATGGTAATAAACCGTTGCTTGTTCTGTTGGTTTGAGAGAAATTATTCTTTTTTGGTCTGCAGTGCCATGGTATCATCAAAGTGCACTGCTGCGCCAATGCAACTACCACTTCTTTGTGCGTGTGTACAATCCTTTGTGCTGGGCGAGTCTCGGTAGCCGTCAAAAACAACAGTGGCTTTTCCATATCTGTGAGTAACATACTCCGTGTACATCCTCATAATCTCATCCCAGAGAGCACCCTTTGTCCACGGTATTCTGTGAAGGAGAGCACCTCCATCGAGGACATACTGGACTTGGTCAGGAGGTTTGGGGGATTCTGCAATTGTTGGAGACCACAGACTATCAGCTAGACTCGCTTTATTAGCAGACCTCATCACGTCTGGAGATTCAAACAAAGCAGGTGGATAGGAGCACATCTCATATGCGAAGGTATCTGGTAATTCACCACATCTATCGCCAGCAGCTAACAAACGTTGAAAGAGGAGCAGAGGATCCACACTGACAACTTCGTCTCTGATCTTCACTGAACCTATTGTTCCCATTGTAACAGCTTGATCCTTCTTTCTGAATGTGTGCTCAACTACCTTTTGATTGGTCATTGACTGCATTATTTTCTGTCCCACATGTTTAGCAGTGTCACAATTCACAGAGGCATGTACTGTTACACCAGTTGCAATGTTTCTCAACGACATTGGAATCTCTGTGCTGAAGGGATTTCTCTGTGTCAGGTATTGCAACAGGTCTTGGATATCACTGGAATCTTTGGCCATTCTGGCACTGTTGGTCTCCTTGTGCTGTTCACTGGTGGTGAATGTCGTCCCAGTGGCATCTTGCATTGCACTGTTGATCTCTGCACAGGCAGGAGTGGAGAGAACCCAGATGAGGCGTTGAGTCTCTGTTATTCATCGTCCTCTCGTCAGGCCTCCACGTGTCTTCAAAGCGCGCATAAGACACTGCTCTATTGCAAGATCGGTTGAAATGCCCGCCCAAAGCCTGTCAGACCGACGCACCACATGAAGTCCATCCATGAAGTGTTTGTGTATCTCGGGTAGATCTGTCTCAAGTTTCAGCATTTTTTGTAGATACACATGAACGCTTTTCACATAGAGACTGTGGCCAGATGCCGCGAGGTATGGCAGCATGTCATACAGACAATGAAGATGAAGCGCCCAATGTCCAAGCCTCTCCGCTTTGATAAATCTTCGGAGCAGGTCTACCATGTCCATATATTGGAGCCAAAGTCTTGCCATTCGGCACTCTCCCAACCTCTTTTTCTCTTTCTCCACGTTTTCTCGAAGAGCGTGCATGGCGTCATTTTCCTCTACGTCAGAAGAAGAGATTGATTCTGACAGTATTCCCTCCAACAGGTTTGTCAAGGTGGAAAGAAGGGTATCGTCAACAGCAGCATCAGTGGGATTTGAAACATCTGGTGTGGGTGGTTTCTCAACAGTACTGTCATCATCAGAGTGGACGCTTGCATCTGGTTGCGATGGTACTGAAAGCTCGGACAGGTCAATGTTCAGAGCACTTGAAGTCACCATTGTATTCAGGGCGCATCGACAAGCAAATGACCTCTAACAGCACGACTGACTGCTTTGCCTGAGAGCATGTGTCCGACAGTGTTGCCAGCATACACCACTTCCAGCAGCTCTTGTAGGCCAGATCCTTCCATCAAGTGACCAATAGATCCCAGGAAATTCATTTGAGTATGGAAGCCTCCCAGACGAATGACAGCTGGCTGTAATTCTGGCATGCTCTCTACCATGGTATGTGCCTTCCACCATAGCGGCTGATCAAACGTGACCACTGGGTATGACTGGTGCCGTTGTGCATGCGAAGATAGAAACTTCAAGGTAGAGTAAATGCAAGACAGGTCATTTGGGTCCATGTCGATCATGGGGAGAAATATGATCGATGAAGTTCCAGGATGCTGTCCCTTGTGGACGAGCTGCATGAACCCAGACCATTGTGGTCAAAATACACTAAATATGGCGGCCATCTTGGATTTATGCAAATGAGGAATACTTCAATCTTCAAATTTTTATTTTTAATGAACTTAACATACCTCAAATACCCTGAATTGATGTTAAATTTATTCCCATGAGGACATTAGAATTTGTTTTAGTTTTATTTCTAAAATAATAGATTTTTGCGTGGTAGCCATCTTGATGACTTCATAAAAATATGTTCCACTAAGTCTATTTTTGTCTATTTTGAAACTGATGCTCCCAGATGTATAAGGAATCAGAAAAACCATGGTTGGAAACTACTGCAATTTCGTTTTGGTAATATACCAGATTGCCCGGACTATAACCGTACAAATGTCCGTCTATCTCTCGAACGGCAGAGTACAGCACATGATTTTAGGGACAAGAGATCGCAGGGTGGGACTCCAACTAAAACAACTTGGGACCAGACCGTACGGGGGGGGGGGGGGGGGGGGGCAGGAGCACAGCTAAGGAATTTTCTTTTGTTAAAACCAAACTCGTATCTCTGAACAAGGCAGAAGTAAGGAAATGTTTTTATTTAACGACGCACTCAACACATTTTGTTTACAGTTATATGGCGTCAGAAATATGGTTAAGGACCACACATATATATAGAAAGGAAACCCGCTGTCGCCACTTCATGGGCTACTCTTTTCGATTAGCAGCAAGGGATCTTTTATACAGACAAGATAGTACATACTACGGCCTTTGTTACACCAGTCGTAGTGCACTGGCTGGAGCGAGAAATAGCCCAATGGGCCCACCGGCGGGGATCGATGCTAAACCGACCGCGCATCAAGCGAACGCTTTACCACTGGGCTACGTCCCGTCCCTAACAAGGCAGAGTTAAAATGATTTTTTGACACGACAGTCACTGATTTCACGAACCACTGTTAAGTGCTTTAAACTGTCTATTGGAGGACTGCAATTCTACAAGATAACGTATCCTTGATTCCTTTCTACTCTGTAGGACTGCCACTAACAACCTTTCTACTCTGTAGGACTGCCACTAACAACCTTTCTACTCTGTAGGACTGCCACTAACAACCTTTCTACTCTGTAGGACTGCCACTAACAACCTTTCTATTTTTGTCGGATGACTGTCACTCATAAATATGTGTTGGGTCTTTTCCAGCTAGATAAAAAGGGCAGTTAAAAAAACGAAACAGGATCTTTTCCATAGTTGTTCGCACACCGCCTCGTTCCTATTAGCTATAGCCCTTAAAAGTAACATGCACGGGGTGGAGGTTGGGGAGTGTCCCAGTTACTTTAATTTTATGTAAAAGATAACTAACCATGATTTTGAAAAGGGGGGGTTCCAATACATAGGATTTTGAAAAGGGGGGTTCCAAAATAGATTGCAAAGATATTGGGCATATATTTCTATGTTGAGTAAATATAATAATGTCAGATATCAATGTCATATATATTAAATTATAAAAAAAGCGATTTCAGGGGGGGGGGGGGGGTCGGTCGAACCCATCGAACCCCCCCTATGTACGCCCATGCTAACGAATTAGGATGTTCTACATAAAAAATTAATTCCCATCTACCCCTACCCCAAAACAAGGCCCCCCCCCCAAAAAAAAAAAAAAAAAAAAAAAAAACATCACAAAAAACTCAAAACAAAACAAAGCAACAACAACAACAACAACAACAACAGAAAAACAACAACAATAAAACACACCCATCGATGTCTTAACCACTGTTGGTTTTATTTGAAATATTAAATATTCACCTCTTCTATCTAATTATGTATCTGCTTTGAATCTGTCTAATGCAGATATATAATTTAGAATATATATTCGTTTTGCAGTTCACATTTACGAAAGAATCATGAGGTAAAAAGCAATAAATTGCTTTTGAAAGCCTTTAAAGAAATCAAATCGACTTTGCCATCATAGTTATAGGAGAACATTACGTGTGCATCTAATGTGTAACTTATTTGTATTGACGCCAAATCTTCTGTAATTGTTTATATATACTTTATAATTAGTGAGCCCTGAACGGTATCTTGTCCATCACCCCTCTTCAATTAATGGCAATTTGGTTATTTCTGGCACCGCCATTATGGAAGTCCATTGCCATTTGTTTCTCTTCCTATATACGCTACATCCATTATCGTCCGCCTAGAAGCCAATTATCCTAAGCTTTTGAGCTATTATATGTGCTGTGTGGCTCTAGGGAAATGCCCTTCTAAATACTTACCAACGGGGGAAAACGCCGATATCAATAAACGCAATTTCTTCCTTTTTTACCAACACGACACCATTACTCGGTTAGCGCTTAGCACAGTGTTTTTTTCTTCTCTTTTCTTCTGGTTGAGAGCTTCCCTTGTAAGCTCCGATGCCTCGTAATATTGATATATTTCATTCCTTGGTCGACTTCTTTCCTTTTGAAGATAAAACAAACGAAAACGAGTCCCCATGGCTGGCGTAATAATGCCAACCGGTTACCTGTGTTGGCTTAATTACCGTCAAGTCGAGGCGTTTATAACTCTATGCCAATATAATCCCTCTGTTTTGGATGTGTCAATAGCATAATGTTTTTGTTCTCTAAAGAACTGCAATTCCATGTTGTAATAATGTGAGCTTATAAGAAAGGATTTGGGAGGGCGTGGAGACTATTACATTGGGTAATTTGGCCAGTGTTTCATCTTCTAAGGAGACCTGGAATTAAATTTCATCCTTCCTTTTTGTGAGTTAATGATGGTTTAACTTCGTTTTGATGAGTCGTGAAATTTTAATACTCTTCCCAAAGGGCCTCTCGGAAC
>NC_054706.1:30801773-30804273 GCF_016097555.1 Gigantopelta aegis
ACACAAACGTTAACATGTCGCCTATGGGATTTTAATTGGTATAGTCCAACCTTGAATTAGAGGGCTCGGCCGTTGTGTTGCTTAGGCCGGTTCACTTTAATGATACTTATTAGTTTTTCATCATCTTATCCTCTGACACTCACTATTTTGCCACTATGGTCAGCATCCATCATTGCAATGCCCCGGTGATGTACTGGTTAAGCCATCGGATATACAGCTGGTAGGTACTTGTGTTCGCATCCCGGTACTGGCTCCCACCCGAAACGAATTTTAACGACTCGGTGAAATGGTGTAAGGCCACTACACCAACTTCTCCCTCACTAACCACTAACAACTAACCGCTAATCCTCTGTCCTGGACAGACAGCCCAGATAGCTGAGGAGTGTGCCCAGGACAGCGTGCTTTAACCTTAATTGGATATAAGCACGAACATAAGTTGAAATGCATTACACTGCCTGGTTCCAATAATGAAACACTGATCATCGTTTTTGTTTTGTTTTTAACATTCCCTCATTGCCGACACAAAATCTCTTCACAGTCAATATAACACTTAGAACTCCAATTCGAGATAAACAGCAGCAATGTGCTATTTGTTATAAATACTATAATATGCACGTGTATGCGGAAAGTCACTTAGCGCTGTTGGCCACCTTTTGATAACCACTGTAAAAGGTGTCTGGTTTGTGCAGACATGGCACAATAGGTGTATGGACTGGCTGACAGTCCGGCGAGTATTAAGCATAATCACCAGCTTTTGTCAGCGCGGGCGATATTAGCATTGGACAATTGATGCCACAATACTGCTGGCAATTGCTGTTGCCGTTTATAACCTCCATGGGGCAATGCGGTGCAATTACTGTCAGCGCTCAACCGAGTCCATCGTCCATACGTCGGACTCGGGAACTCTTATTAACGTGCCCCTGTTATATATACCACAGGGGTTCCAGGCACATCCGTCCCAGATCCAACCCCCGGCATGGACAGTTACTTGATCTGGGACAAAAGGAAGGAAGGAAATGTTTTTATTTAAGGACGCACTAAGCACATTTTAATTACGGTTATATGACGTCAGACATATGGTTAAGGACCACACACAGATATTGAGAGAGGAAACCCGCTGTCGCCACTTCATGGGCTACAAGGGACAGAAGGAAGGAAATGTTTTATTTAACGACGCACTCAACACATTTTATTTACGGTTATATGGCGTCGGAGATGATCTGAGACAGAGTCCATACGTCATCGATGCAGTTTTGCGGCATACCAATAATTTCAAGTAAGGTGATCCGCAATTAGACCCGTCAAAGTGATAGTGTGGTGAATGAGACTACCCCCCCCCCCCCCCCCCCCCCCCCCACACACACACATCGGTCAGATGACTTTGACTTTGAAGTATTTTACCATGCCTCTATACCACTAACATGCTGGTAGGTACTGGGTTCGGATCCCAGTCGAGGCACGGGATTTTTAATCCAGATACCGACTCCAAACCCTGAGTGAGTGCTCCGCAAGGCTCAATGTGTAGGTGTAAACCACTTGCACCGACCAGTGATCCATAACTGGTTCAGCAAGGGTCATGGTTTGTGCTATCCTGTCTGTGGGAAGCGCAAATAAAAGATCCCTTGCTGCTAATCGGAAAAAGTAGCCCATGAAGTGGCGACAGCGGGTTTCCTCTCAAAATCTGTGTGGTCCTTAACCATATGTCTGACGCCATATAACCGTAAATAAAATGTGTTGAGTACGTCGTTAAATAAAACATTTCTTTCTATACTACTAACGTTTCACGCATGTCCGTCCAGGGTCTCTGGATAGCCAGGGACTTGACACGGGACAGAATTGGTCAGATGATGATGTCACTGAATGTGGAAACGAAAACTTGGAAGTGTATTATTGCTATAACTTATGCGACTGTTTTTTTGTTTGTTTGTTTGTTTTTTGTTGTTTGGTTTTTTTTGGGGGGAGGGGGGGGGTTAGGGGGGGGGCACGTCTGGAACCAGTCAGTTTCGGATCGACCCCCGTCAGTGGGCCCATTGGGCTATTTTTCGTTTCAGTCAATGCACCACGACTGGTATATCAAAGGCCGTGTTATGTGCTATCCTGTGTGTGGCATGGTGCATATAAAAGATACCTGGCTGCTAATAGAAAAGAGTAGCCCATGCAGTGGCGACAGCGGCTATTACTCGTTCCAGCTAGTGCACCACAACTGGTCAAATACGTATGTGCTTTCCTGTCTGTTGGAAAGTGCATATAAAAGATCCCTTGCTACTAATGGACAAATGTAGCGGGTTTCCTCCGATGACTACATGTCTGAATTACCAACTGATTGACATCCAATAGCGGATGATTAATTAATCAATGTGTTCCAGTGGTGTCGTTAAACAAAACAAACTTCTACAGCAATGACCAGGCCGCAGCCGTAATCACAAAGCATCAGCGTTTCTTTTCTGCGGATCTGGCTCGTCTTTGGGACGGACTATGACATCATGGATCCATTATCTGA
>NC_054706.1:30811773-30833368 GCF_016097555.1 Gigantopelta aegis
AGAAATGTCTAATGTACCTAAAGTTAGGTAATATAACATATATTCCAAAACCAAATAAATCTAAGCAATTTCATAAAAAATTGGAGACTGTTAAAACGTTTAAACTGCACCTATAAAATAGCATCAGGCTGTATTGCAAACAGGATAAAAAAAATTTAGATAAAATTATTGAAAAAGATCAAACTGGATTTATAAAAGGAAGATACATAGGCGAAAATATACGTTTAATATATGACATTATGTAATATACCGAAACACAAAATATACCAGGTCAACTACTATTGGTAGACTTTGAAAAAGCTTTTGATTCTCTATCATGGTCTTTCATTCAAGAAACTTTAGATATTTTTAATTTTAAGACTTCTATTAAAACTGGATAAAAACATTTTATAAAAATTCTGTCTCAGCAGTAATACAAAATGGACACTTATCAGAAGGTTTTAAATTAAATAGAGGTTGTAGGCAAGGTGACCCATTATCTCCTTACATATTTGTAATATGTGCGGAAATACTTGCAATTTTAATACGTAATAATAAAGACATTAAGTGTATAAATATTGATGGAGAAGAATTCCTGATTTCTCAATATGCCGACGACACTACCTTTATCTTGGATGGATCCCCAAATTCCCTGTACAATGCACTTACTACACTGGATTTCTTTGCAAAAATATCTGGTCTGAAGCTAAATTATTCAAAATCAAAGATAATATGGATAGGCAGGGAAAAAATATTCAAAAGAAATGTTTCACCATTCTAGATGGAAGTTAGCATGGGGTTCAATTCAATTTACTTTATTAGGTATTAATTTCTCTTTAAATTTACAAGATATTATTAAAGATAATTTCGAGCCAAGAAATGGAAGACTCACAGTGTTAAAATCACTAATATTACCAAAAATAACAAATTTGTTAATTTCGCTACCATCCCCGTCAGAACAGTTAGTTGAAAAGTTAAATAAGCGATTTCACAAATTCATTTGGCAAAATAAACCTGACAAAGTTAAAAGAGATGTTATAATTCAGGACCATAAAAACAGGGGGTTACAAATGATTAAATTATCTACGTTTGTAAGATCATTAAAGTCAACGTGGATAAGGTTACGTTTAAACAACACAAAACTGGCATATCTCTTCTCGTCAGTTATAGGTATATCGATCAAGGAACTAATTATATATGGTGATCATTTTATTAATTTAAAAATTAAAAATATGACTAACCCTTTTTGGGAAGATGTTCTAGATAGCTGGTGAAACATCCAATGTAAACAACCACTAGAAAATGAAAACGATATAGCTGGTATAAACATTTGGTTTAACGGTAAACTATTAAAAAAATATGCAGAAAAGGGAATTTGTTTCATTAGTGATTTAGTTAATACTGATGGAGGATTTCTAAATTTATGAGATTTTATTGCAAAATTTAATATAAAAACAAACTTTCTAGAGTATGCTTCTTTAATTAATGCAGTGAAATGTTTCATAGGAATATATGGAAAACATAATGATGAAATAAACGAGTCAATTACAAACGAAAAACCAGTCTACCCCTACAAGCTAAAACAACTTCTTAAATACAAAACGGGATGTAAAGAAATATATAAATTGTTATGCTACACAAAAGCCATTCCAAAGTCTCAATTAAAATAAAAAAATAAAGGTTTTTGTTATTCACCAGCAGAATGGAATATATTTTACAATATACCATTTAAATGCGTTAGAGATACAACTTTACGTTGGTTTTAATATAAAATTCTACACAGATTTCTCGGTACTAACACGTTTCTATATACAATACATTATATTAATTCAAATAAATGTACTTTTTGTAATCGTACGCCAGAGACAAATGAACATCTATTTTATGATTGTTGTTATGTTAAAGAATTTTGGAAAGATATTACAAACTGGATATTCAATACTATAGAAGAGTGCATAATTATAGATAAACATATTGCCATTTTGGGTCTGCTTAAAAAAACAAATACATATGCAATAAATTGGTTAATTATTAACATAAAATATTATATTTTCAAACATCATAAACGTTTATTAAATATATCAAATATTGAGATATATTTATTTCTAAAATACCTTCTTCGCACTTTATACTCCTTCACACGCCTTTTCATAATACTTTCTTGTATCAATACTAATTCCGTACATAACATCTTTTCCTTTTTCTTTTTTTTCCTTCTTGGCCCCAGATAATAATAATAATTAAAAAAAATAAAATTAAAAAACAACAACAAAAAAAAAAAAAAAAAAAAAAAAATACAATTTTTTTTTAAAAAAAATCAGCAACAACAATATACATAAAGTGTGTGGATTATATCTATTCGTGTGTATATATTTTGCCATTTATATGTATGTATATAAAACTGTGTATACCATATGAAATTTTAAAAATAGTGTGAGACAGTGAGCTCAGGGCACCCCAACCCTGACACTACCATTTTATATTCTGGGGACAATAAAAAAAAATTAAAAAAAATTGCTACATGTAAATGGTTACAGATTAATCCAGTGGAAGCATGCATTGTCGTTTTCTGATTAAAGAGCACAAGCACCTGCATGTGATAATTCGATTTTCCGTCATTCCGAGCTACAGAAGTGTTAACTTCCACAACACATGCTTTAGGCAGCTGCGAAATCTTGCGGTTGCCGTGAGCGCTGGTTAATGTCACTGTCAACAACATGATGACGTCAGATACGTCCAGTTAAAGGTCACCCCATGAACGCCTCAAGATACATCAATATAGTATTTAATTTTTATATATCATTTTTAATTTTGTTTTTGTTCGTCCATGTTTTTGTTGTGATGGGATGTTTCACAGTGGTAGAGTTTTTGCCCGAGGTTCAGTGACTCGAAGGATTGTTCTCTCTCGATGTTTGCATTTCTGTAACATTGAGTGCCCACGACTCGTATATCAAAGGTTGTGGTATATACTGCCTTGTTTATGGCAATGCCCGTTTGACGACAGCGAACTTTAATTAATTATCCGTCGATCAAATGTCAAAATAGACATCGACATCAAATGGCCACAGTTTAGCTGAGATTAAATATTATCCAATGGACATTCTCTTCCTTTTAAATTTCTTTTTTATGGTTATTATCTTCAGATTCTTTGTTAATGCCTAGGTCGAGGTGTCTGGTTCATTGTGTTAATGTTTTAGTAATATATAAATGTTTAAATAGTATATGATGATATTGTGATATAGTTAATATAATATATACATTTTATATCTAAATATGCAAAATATGTATCTTTGGCATATATTTCTCCTTTTACCCAAAAGTGTGAGCGTCACTAGATATTTTAAAATGCGACCATTTTTCTAATGAACTAGTATATGTTTAGCTACTATTTAATTCAAAACAAAGAACTCCAAAAAATTAGTTAAAACAAGTTTGTTTGTTTGTTTGTTTGTTTAAGGACACCACTACAGCACATTGATGTATTAATCATCAGCTATTGGATGCCAAACATTTGGTTATTTCGACATATAATCTTAGAGAGGAAACCCGCTACATTTTTCATTAGTAGCAAGTGTTCTTTTATTTGCACCACCCCACAAACAGAATAGCACATACAGCGGTCGTTGATATACCAGTCGCGGTGTACTGGCTGGAACGAGAAATAGCCCACTGGGCCCACCGATGGGGATCGATCCCGATATTTTGTTTTGTGTTCTCATCATATGCCGGCGTCCAAAAGCTAGAATAAAGTAAATTGTTCTGTTCTGTTCTGTTCTGTTCTGTTCTGGCTAATCTGTCAACGACACATTGAGACAAAATAAACACATTGCAATATAATAAATAGGGTTTTTTCAACGATGGTGCTAGATAAGAATTGCAATAAACAATTGAAATTGGGGTCATTTTTATACTCGTAAAAAATACTGGTGGTTGGAGATATTGGTAGAAAGAATTTGTTGGCCATGAAAAGAACATCAATATTTCTACAGAGTCTTTAATAATATCTAAATAACTAGGCTGGACAGGTCGCAGCGATATAAGGTTTTTTTCTTCTCTACAAATGGAACATTTAAACAAAAAGGGGAACGTTTCATTATTTTTGTTTTAATTAGTATTATTATTGTTTTTTGGGGGTGGGGGTGGGGGGTCGGGGGAGGGGATTGGTGTTAGGGTGTGGGGATCCACGGAAGTGTGTTTATCAAGGCTTAATCGAACTTGTACTCGTTATCTTCCATTTGTTTTTGTTATAAATTGATCGGAGTTCACAAGCAAACATGTACATAATAATGTAATATTTCGTGTATGTTTAGTAAAATTACGAAAACCTAAAAAAAACTCCGCTATATTACACACGTGTGCATTGGTGTAGCCTGCAAACTGTTTATTATAGGTGAGAGGCATTGGAAAAATCGATTACACTTGCCCAGCATTTCTCGTTATCTTTTTTCCAATATATTTTGCTATAAATTATCTCTGTTTCGTTATATTACTTGGCAATTACTTGGAACAGGAAATGGTGTGATATAGTGACGTAATCGTTACGTATTCTCGTGGTTTCCATAACACAACGAACATTTTTTTTTTTTTTTTTTTTTTTTTTTTTTTATGAACACCTTTCCGTTTTTTCATTATTTAGCAGGCGGTTCATTCTGGGCGGATCGACAAACAGTGCGAAAGAACACTTTGGCACTCTATTTTTTTGGTCGGTTGGCCCATTGAGCTATTTCGCGTTCCAGCCAGTACACCACGACTGGTATATCAAAGGCCGTGGTATGTGCTATCCTGTCTGTAGGATGGTACATATAAAAGATACCTTGCTAGTGATGCAATTTTTTTTAGCGGGTTTCCTCTCTAAGACTATATGTAAAAATTGCCAAATGTTTGACACCCAATAGCCGATGATTAATAAATCAATGTGCTCTAGTGGTGTCGTTAAACAAAACAATCATACAAAGCAAAATAATACATGTAAGACTAGATGGTATACAGGATGGATGTATACAAGTAAATATGTAATTCGTACCAAAGTACATGTATAACATACAAGGCACAAAATACCTTCTAATTTATAGTGATTAGACAATGATTAAAGGGACAGTTCTGAGTTTGCAGCCATTGTAAGATGTTTGCGATAACAGAACCTTGTTGGCGACTACTATTTCATACTAAATACATGTTCTTGTTTAGAATACCAGTGTCTGTGTTTCGAATGTATTTGCGGTCGTATATTAATATTTGTAGCACTCAGATGTTACTTTAATTCGTGATATACATTTTTTTTCGTACGTACGAAATTATTCGGAGGTAAAATCCGGTTTGGGCTACTACAAGCATTAGGACAACAACAAACACCTTGTAAATACAGACACTGATATTTTAAATAAGAACATGTATTGCATACCTGTGAGAGATAACGGAGTTTAATAACAAAATGGTACGTCACATTGTGAGATACCGTTTTCCTTGACAAAGCTGGGATATAAACTCTAACGCGATTGGCCAACAGCACATTAAGGGAGAATGGGGTCAACACAATGTGACGTAAGATTTTGTACATTTAGGAGATAACCATATGGTTATGTCCATTGTAAACTGAATCGTTTTTCTACAGAATTAACTATATATTTGGCATTTCTTGAAAAAAATACCTGGCTACAATCTAACTGTAGACCCTTGAATCGTCAACTTCGCCTGTTCCAATTGCTAATAACGTCACTTTCTAATGACGTCATTAGCTTTCCGGGTGTTATTGTCTATTTGATCCCGGAAAAAGAATGTAATTAACCAATCACAATACAGAACACACTCCAGTCAGTTTACAATTCTTATTGAAAGCAGTGCCGAGTTCAGCCAGACCGAGCAGAAAGACGCCCGCCAAACTGGTTTAAGCGCTTCATGTTAAAATGAATGACCATTTCGGAAACCAGTCAAAATATTTCGCAAACGTTAGCGAAAAAACGGCTGGTTGAACTTAGGGCTGATTTTACTCTCAGTAACACAAAGTAGTTTTAAAACCGCCAACGAATAAACTATTTATGAAATCTAAATCTGGGTCATTAACCTCGATTGTGGGCGGGGCCAATGCTGACACTCGGACACCAGCTGTTCTGCGTGTTTACTTTTGTTACTTTTTGATGAATTCTAAGCAATAATTATAGGTAGGTAATAAATAAAATACTACACTCCTTTCAGTTTAATACCATTTTTATGAACTCGTACATTAGTTACCATGTTGTAATGTACTCGTTCATAAAAATGGTATTAAACTGAAAATCGTGTAGTAGTATCTATATATTTAATCATAAATGTGTATGTTACGTCATCGAAAAGGCTCTATTGGTCGGACAGTGTTTCTGCCAGAAAGAAATTTTTGGGTATGGAATTGAATGCAACCACAGTCAACAGGGGAGGGGGTATGGGGATCCTCCCCAGAAAGAAAATAGATTAAGTGTAGGGTTATGGTTAAGAAAATAATACAGTCATGATAAGTGTAATTAATTTTGTCAAAAGGTTAACTTAAAAAAAAAATCTGCAAACAATTTGGGTATGGCGCCAGAAACCCTGTCGGAAATATTTTACAATGGTTGTAAACTCAGAACTGCCCCTTTAAGATGATTCAGTTCATCAGTTCGTCAACTAGTTAATGGGATCGTGTTTATGCGGTCATGAATTCCAATTTAAAAAGAGAAGAGATTAGTAAAGGTAAAATAAGTTTTATTTGGTTAATCAATGGCTACTGGGTATCAAAAGCCATCTGCCGTCGTGTTGGCGACGTTTTAGATGTGGTAGGAATTGATCTTTTACAAAATTACTTCAATGCAGACAAGACAATACAAGATCTGACAAATTGATATCTTTGTTTAGGTAATTGTTTTAAGGTATGATGTTACAGGGCAATTTGGGCAAGAGTTACATTAGAGTTTGTATATATCCGTAACAGATGGAATGAATAAATGACATGAATAACTGAATGAATACATTGCTGAATGAATCAAAGAAGGAAGGAAGAAAGGAAGAAAGAAAGGAAGAAAAAAGAAAGAAAGAAAGGAAGGAAGAAAGAAAGAAAGAAAGAAAGGAAGGAAGGAAGGAAGGAGGAAGGGAGGGAGGGAGGGAGGGAAGGAAGGAAGGAACGAATGAACAAACAAACGAACGCACGATTGAACGAAACATTTGAAAGTGTTATTTTTGGTCTAACCGGAGAACATCTTAGTTTACTGTGTCTTCATTTGTTTTCTGCTCTCCTTCCCCGCTCACCCTAGTTATTACAGACCATGTCCGGCCCTCGATGAGCTTTAGCTCGAACGTCATGACAACAGCGATTCCGAACTGACTGGAGAGATTTGATGCAATTAAAACACCCGGACAGTGCGTGTTACAAAGGTTGTGACACGACTGATTGCTGTTTGTTCTCATTTCCCTCATGGTGTTCCTGTATTGCAGGAAAACTACTTAGCACGGCCAGCCGCAACCTGCGGCATGAGTTAACTGATTCACGTCTCATTGCCAGTTAATAATTAAAACACTCTTATCTCATCCTACATTGAGGATGGTAGCAGCAAGTGTATTGGTAATGGATTTCTCGCAGTCTGTCTGTCTGGCTCTGCCTTTATCTGTCTCTGCCTCTGTCTGTCGCTCTTCACCTCTGTATGTCTGTCTCTGTCTCTGACTCATTCTCTGTCTGCCTCTTTCTGTCTTTTCCCCGAGTCCCTGCCTCCCCTCTCTCTCTCTCTCTCTCTCTCTCTCTCTCTCTCTCTCTCTCTCTCTCTCTCTCTCTCTCTCTCTCTCTCTCTCTCTCTCTCTCTCTCTCAATTTCTGGTGGTTATATTTGACAGGAAGCTATCTTTTGTGCCCCATCTCAAATATGTTAAAAAGAAGGGCTTAAAAGCTCTCAATATTTTAAAAGTTATTGGTAATACGGAATGGGGAGCAGACCGCAAGGTTATGGTCCGTCTGTATCGATTTCTTGTGAGTTCAAAACTTGATTATGGATGCACTGTTTATGGGTCGGCACGCAAGTCTTACTTGCAGATGCTAGATTCTATACACAACCAGGGACTTAGGCTTTGTCTTATTGCATTTAGAACATCTCCTGTAGAGAGTTTGTACGTTGATGCACATGAACCTTGTTTGGGTGCTAGACGTGAAAAGCTTTCTCTGCAGTATGCTACCAAGATTAAATCTTTACCGAAACATCTTACACATGATGCGGTGTTTGACAACAAATATATGAAGTTGTTTGATGCAAGGCCAAATGCTATTCGTACATTTGGTCTTTGCGTTCAGCGTTTTTTTTTTTTTATCGCTTTCCAACATTGATTTATCAGACACTTTGGAAACTCCTTCATATTTTGTTTTACCACCTTGGTGTATGACCTACAATTGTGTTTGATCTTGCGCATCTGAAGAAAGATTGTACAGATGCTGTTGTATATAAGCAATCTTTCATGGAAATTCAAGACAAGTACCGTGATTACATTCCTGCTATCAAACACAATCCTTTCCATGAGACTGCCTGACTCGGCATCGATCTTTAATGCTGAAGTTTGGGCAGTCATTAAAGTCTTAGAAGAAATCAAGGTTTCGATTGCATCCAAATTTATTATTTTTACCGACTGACTTTCTGTCTCCAAGCTTTACGTAATATAAAGCTGGAACATCCCTTAATTGGGATGGTGATACGAAAGTGTGTGTTTATCCATTGCCAATAAAGATGTTGTATTTTGTTGGGTGCCCAGCCATGTTGGCATCAGGGGTAATGAAAAGGCAGATTCTGCTGCCAAGTCTGCTTATATCGATTTTAAACATAGTATCAACAAATTTATCTTTTCGACTTGGCAAGATGATTGGGACGGTGCGGTTGCGAACAAGCTTCATCTTATCAAGCCAGTCTTGGGAGAATGGCAGTCCTCCTATAGACAGTGCAGGAAGGATGAAATAGTGTCGTGCTCGCTTCGGTCATACATACTTGACCCATTCATTTATTTTGAAGAAGGATCCTTCACCTCAGTGTGAGCACTGTCAGTATACTCTGACGGTACACCACATTTTGGTGGAGTGTAAGTATTTGAAAGAAACTCGAAAAGATATATTTGATCAGAGAAATGTTATGGAATCATTTCGATTCCATCCAGAACTTTTATTATAATTTCTTCTAGATACTGACTTTTATTGTATCTATCTGTGATATTTGTATTTTTTGCACAGTCCTTTACACTGTGTTTTATTTAAATCTTGAATTTTTATATTGATGTGGTTCATCATTTAATGGTTTGCTTTTACCATAGTTTGACACCCAATAGCCGATATATTTTTCATGCTGGGGTGTCGTTAAACAATCTCTCTCTCTCTCTCTCTCTCTCTCTCTCTCTCTCTCTCTCTCTCTCTCTCTCTCTCTCTCTCTCTCTCTCTCTCTCTCTCTCTCTCTCTCTCTCTCTCTCATATCTCTCTCATTGTGTTACAGTAGGCCTAAGACCACCACCACCGCAATAAAATGTTTTTTGTTTTTTGAAGATGATTCACATTTGTTTGACACTTCCCTTTGTACCATTTTATTTCGATCGCAAGATGTGTTTTTGGTTATATCATTTTATACACCACGTTTTCATCTTTTATAGTTGGGGCATATGACCTTTTGCTGAAATACATGTTTTTCAATTAAAAAACATCAATTATCTAGACATTTAGTAAATGATTTTCGATTGTGTATTTTTTGTTCATGTAGGCCTACTCTAAAAATGTCTCTGTTGCCATTAAACCTCACCTCCCAATAAAAACAACAAAAACATAACAAAAACCAATTTTAGAAAAAGAAGAAAAACAGAGATGAAACAACAATAAAACAAAAATCAATAAGACAAGATAAGAATGTATTTACACTCGGGCCATTGCACAACGGCATGGGAGGAATATATACATATACAATTTGTAACATTCACGAAACAAAACAACAACAAAAAAACAAAACAAAATAACAACAACAAAAAAACACACACACAAAAGACCCCAACAAAAACCACCAAACAAAACCACACAAAAAACCAACATTCTAACAACACCAAAAACCAAGACAAAAACAAACAAAGAAACAAATTAACTTTGACATGTCTGCTTAACGTAGATTCATAAGCTTGTCACGAATATGCAAATTGTATATACTGAGATAAAGAAATAAAAAGAACACCTGATATTGTAGACCAAATCTGAGTGGTAGAACGCTCGCTTGATGCGCGGCCGGTTGGGGATCAATCCCCGTCGGTGGGTCCATTGGGCTATTTCTCGTTTCAGCCAGTGCACCACGACTGGTATATCAAAGACCGTGGTATGTGCTATCCTGTTTGTGGGATTGTGCATATAAATGAACCCTTGCTGCTAATCGAAAAGAGTAACCCATAAAATGGTGACAGCGGGTCTCCTCTCTCAATATCTGTGTGTTCCTTAAATACAGTTGTATTGAGTGCGTCGTTAAATAAAACATTTCCTTCCTATTAGCATTGTAAGTACAAAACTGTGATCTTGGACTGAATGTTAGTAATGTGAGGTTGAATGTCAGTAATGTGACATTGAATGTCAGTAATGTGAGACTGAATGTCATTAATGAGAGATTGAATGTCAGTAACACGGTTAACTTCTTGAAACTATGGATAATAGGTTTCGTTGAAATAAATAAATAAAAGTTTGTTTCATTTAACGACACCACTAGAGCACATTTATTAATTAATCATCGGCTATTGGTTGTCAAACGTGGTAATTCTAACACATAGTCATCAGAGGAAACCCGCTAGGTTTTTCCATTAGAAGCAAGGGATCTTTTATATGCACTTTTCCAAAGACAGGAAAGCACATACCACCACCTTTTTTGTCAGTTGTGCTGCACTGGTTGGAACGAGGAAAACATCAGTTGAATGGATCCACCGAGGATCAGCGACGGTTTTGGTTGAAGTAACCTTTTCCTGTTAGTATCAGTGTTATCATCGCTTTTTTTTTTTTAAAGTTTGTTTTGTTTAACGACACCACTAGAGTACATTGATTAATTAATCATCAGCTATTGAATGTCATACATTTGGTAGGCCCTAATTCTGACTCGTTGTCAACAGAGCAAACCCGCTACATTTTCCCTAATGTAGCAAGGGATCTTTTATATGCACTTTCTCACAGACAGGAAAGCACATGCCACGACCTTTGATATACTAGTCGTGGTGCACTGGCTGGAACCCAATAGCCCCACCGACGGAGGTCGATCCCAGGCCGACCGCGCGTCAAGCGAGGGCTTTACCCCTGGGCTACATCCCGCCCCTCGTCGCTTATTTCTTCACGATGCGAGATTTGCAAACAGTTAAAAAAAGAAGAAGAAAGAAATGTTTTATTTAACGACGCACTCAACACATTTTATTTACGGTTATATGGCGTCAGACATATGGTTAAGGACCACACAGAGTTTGAGAGGAAATCCGCTGTCGCCACTACATGGGCTACTCTTTCCGATTAGCAGCAAGGGATCTTTTATTTGCGCTTCCCACAGGCAGGATAGCACAAACCATGGCCTTTGTTGAACCAGTTGTGGATGCAAATGAGTAACTTCGATTTTCGCACCTATAGAAACTTTACAAGAAGAACACGAGTATAGCTTCCTCGTCAACGTACAAACGGGTTGTGTTGTTTTAAAGACTCGGCTATTCCACATTGTGTGACATTCTCTGGCTCTTTCAGAACTTACAGAAAAACAAAGGTGACCGCACTCAATGTGGAATATAAATATCTGCAAACAGGGCCGTACCTACCTAAAATAAAGGAGGAGGGGGGGGGGGGGGTCAGTAAAATCAGGGATTATAACACACGATACTGAGTCTTCTCTGGCTAGAAAAGGGGGTTAATTTAAACCTAAAAACATCCCTTTTTCGTATTTTTGGGGAGATGTTCAGGTGACGAGGGCCCCCACCTGCGTTACCCCCTCCCCGAAACGTCCCTGCCAGGCAGGACGTTTGCTAGGTTTTTCTCCTGTCAGGGGAAGCTCAGCAAATAGTTTTTCTTTGAAATGACTGCAAACCTGCGCGCTGGTTATAACTGTTAAACATGTACTATATATATATTAATTACTTTGTAGCTGTTTATCGGAAGTATATGCAAAAAAATAGCCAAATATGACTCTCGCAACGTGGAGAAGTCACCTTTAATTAATTTTTCTAAAAATAGTCTTACCTTATTGGTGTTGATATGGCTAATAATGCTTTTGTATGTGATCTATGATAGAGATGATACCAGACAGAAACCGTAAAACGGCGCGTCACAGACAGAAATTTGAAATGTATGATCTTAAGGTTGCACACAACCATTTATTTTTGCAGACATTTCAATGTCAGAAAATATATTTTTTTTAAAAATAAAAAAGGAAAATGTCGAAAGGGCTACGTGACTGCTATTGTTAGAAAGTGCATTTGCTTTGTAACTTCCAATTTTTTTTTTTTTAAATCAACAGGTTGATCACGAACATTTTGACTTATCCATTGTTATGCCAGAGCCTCGTCTCAGTTTGTTGTTATACGCCACTTGCACAAATTGATAATTTAGTACTAAGAACGACAGGTAACTTCAAACCACTGTGTTTCTTAAATATTACCGAGGGCAGCCTACTTGTAAAATATTTAAAATTACATTTCATTATACTATTCTAGTTCTAAAGCCAGGCTTTATTAAAGAGACATACCCTAGTTTTTAAACACTAATGCATATTTTTTATTATTAGATCCGTTTTTGATAACTGAAATCATACTTTACTTAGATTTTATTGTTTAGATTATTCATTTCCATACATTCGAGGTGTTTTTGGTCATCCTGGTGTTTTTAATATCTCAAAATGCATATCTCATATTTTTAAAAACGCACGTGCGTCTGGGAAGTAACAGTTATGGAGTCGAGTTTTAGTCTATTGTTAGAAGATATATCACCATTTCAAAGTCACAGACTCATGTTTCACTCAATTGTAACAATATCCAAATGCGTTACAGGTTTGTAGATTAACCAGACTTAGTGTGCATTTCCATGGGCTGAAACTAGGGTCTGTCCCTTTAAGCTTCTAACCGGCCTCGGTGGCGTCGTGGTTAGGCCATCGGTCTACAGGCTGGTAGATACTGGGTTCGGATCCCAGTCGAGGCATGGAATTTTTAATCCAGATACCGACTCCAAACCCTGAGTGAGTGTTCCGCAAGGTTCAATGGGTAGGTGCAGACCACTTGCACCGACCAGTGATCCATAACCGGTTCAAAAAAGACCATGGTTTGTGCTATCCTGCCTCTGGGAAGCGCAAATAAAAGATCCCTTGCTGCCTGTCGTAAAAGAGTAGCCTATGTGGCGACAGCGGGTTCCTCTAAAAAAAAAAACAGTGTCAGAATGACCATATGTTTGACGTCCAATAGCCGATGATAATAAAAAAAAAAATCAATGTGCTCTAGTGGCGTCGTTAAATAAAACAAACTTTACTTTTTACTTTTTAAGCTTCTACAACAATTAAAGAAACAACAAATAGTGGTGTGGTGCCTAAACCGCTAAATGTTGAAATTATACTAGAGATATCATAATAGCTTAATGTCAATGACTACTAGGTTTCGTCAGTTACATCACACATACAGCCAACTCCAATATAAGCATTTGAATGGTCGGCTCCCTTGCTGTTTTATCGGTATCTCTCTCATTAGTGCAGTGTTTTATACAATGACAATAGAACATGACCATTTGTCAAACTCCTACATGCATTTTCGTCTTCGTTACTTCAATCCACCTATTTCTATTTATGTGAACACTTAACCAACTTTGTGTTTAAAAATATACAATTGTTTTCTTGAAGAAAATTGGTCGATATGTTCTTAATAACCTCATACATTGTATTTTAAGAATCGAGAAAAACAAAAGCGTTGACCATTCTGCTGGAATATGTTCATTATTACACCATCATTACAATATCAATTGTCTATTTTTTTTACTGTCATTATATATGTATATATAAAGCTAATTCGAAAAGCATGTGTTATTAATAGATATGTTTATTTTGTTTGTCCAATTCTTTAGCTACTGACACTTGGCTTAATATTTTCTGACAAAGTTTGCCAAATTTTGTTGTCCAGCTTAAGCCATGTATATTGTGCATTGACTGCTATACTGTGATATGAACTGTATATTTAGATGTAGATGCCCCCCACCCCACCCCTATAAATCTTCCTGTCGACTCTGTATGTTTAATTGTATTTGTATTCTCTTCATATTGCGTTTCTGAACGGCCCGATTGCAAATAAACTGTTCTGTACTGTCCTGTTTGTAAAACACAAGGATCATCGTTTAGTAGCGTACCGTACACACTGAGCGACTTCCAATAACACTGTGTACACTATCTACGTATGCTTAAGGGCGTGAAGCATTACCACATAAATAAATAATTCGGACAGCAGACGACCAAAATATGTTTACGTTATATTACAGACAGAAGGTGTTGGTCCTTTTCTATATTTGGTTTGCCTTGGATGGTCACCGCAAACAGACATTTGAGGAAAATGAACAATTATCACACAGGATGAGTTGCATAATTCATGATCCGTCCTGTCAGTTCAAACAGAGGTAATCAGACTGGCCGAACATAAAATGTAATTTTCTGGCAGTTAGAAGGCGCTAGTGTGATTAAGGTCTTCGAAGAAACCCGCAGATTAACCGTGCAGGGGCGCTGCAATCGTTGGAAGACATCCGGTGTTTCTTGCGGAGAGGCTTATTGATTTTAATACGGAAAATAGGGACGCTGTCAACAGCTCCAGGTTGTTATAGCTCGCGAGGATGCTTGTCACTGTGATTTAGTCTAATAATAATGCTAAATTTGTCATTAGTTGATGGCTGTGGTTTACAAAAAAAAAAGAGAACGTATAATAACGCATACGTTTGTTGTTGAGAGGTGGCGTTTTTGTTTGTTTTTTAAATATGTTAAAATGTGCCTTAATAACAATTTTAAAAACCCAACGTTTCCTTGTTTAAACTTTTTAAATTGCCTCATGCGAGTGAAATAACAAAGTGCAATGAAACCGAAAACTGACAAACACCAGATGAACAGGTTTTTTTTTTTAAACATAACGTAATCTACAAACTGTTGTCGCAGATGTAATTCTGTTTAAGAATTTAAGAATTTGAGAGAAAGAGATAGATAGATATATGGAGAAATAAAGAGAGAGTGAGTAAGAGAGAGAGAGAGAGAGAGAGAGAGAGAGAGAGAGAGAGAGAGAGAGAGAGAGAGAGAGAGAGAGAGAGAGAGAGAGAGAGAGAGAGAGAGAGAGAGAGAGAGAGATTCCAATATTTTAAAGAACCAATACAACTAAAGAAACATCCGACTGGCCTACCCACAACTCAAATATATAGATGTTCTTGTTTAAACAAATACGGAATGAAACCTATTAATCAAAACAGACTTCGTTTATCAAGACAGCGAACATACTTCATTTCGTGTCGATCATTTGGCCGAATGCAATTTTATCCTGTTTACCATTGAAAGGGTTGAACCGAATGACTACAAGATATATAAGATTAATGGCGTCAGACATTTCGATTGCTACTTGAACATTCGTAGTTCTTCGCACACTTGTAACTAAGTGCTAATGGCCTCGGTCTGTAGTGGTTAAGCCATGTAGCGTTAAGTCTGGTAGATACTGGGAAATTACGCTACAACAGGAATATGTTATGGTCTGGACGTAGGACTTGTAATCTCATACAGTGTCAGACAGCTATACTGACTTCTCTTTTCGTCTCTTCTCTTCTCTTCCCTTAACCTAACCACTAATCGTTAACCGAATGCTCCAGACATACAGTCCAGATTTGTTGAAATATATGACCAGACCTGCGTGCTTGGCTTAATCGGAGATGAGCACGAAAATCAAGTTAAAAGTAAAGATAATGGCTTTACATTTCTCGTAGGCCGAAACAAAGACATTTCAAGATACAGTTCGTGCATTCATTCATTCATTTCACTTTATTTTCGTGCTTATATCCAATTAAGGTTCAAGCACGCTATCCTGGGCGCGCGCACACACACATACACCTCAGCTATCTAGACTGTCGGTCCAGGACAGTGGGTTAGTTGTTAGTCGTTAGTGGTTAGTGAGAGAGAGAAGGGGATGCAGTGGCCTTAACCTACCCCATTAGTCTTTAAAATTCGCTCTGGGTGGGAGCCGGTACCGGGCTGCGAACCCAGTACCTACCAGCCACATATCCTATGGCTTAACAACTACACCACCGAGGCCGATAAAGACATTTCAAGATAGTAAAGTTTATTTTGTTTAACGACACCACTAGAGCACATTGATTTATTAATCATCGGCTATTGGATGTCAAACATATGGTAATTTTTGACAGTCATACATTTTTCCAGTTTTATTATGCGATCTTGTGCCAAAACCTGTGCACAGATTTTAAAAGTAAGAAAAAGTTATTTATTTGAAAAGTTGTAACTATTATATTTCATTTTTTATCTTTCATTATCGTCTCTCATAACTCTGTATTGAGTGGCTTTTAAAATATTATGTATATGGTTTTATATTTTTATATAACATGTATGTAATTTTTAAAAAAGGTGAGACAAGAATAAAATATTGAATTGAATTACATTTTTCCATTAGTAGCAAGGGATCTTTTATATGCACCATCCCACAGACAGGATAGCACATACCACGGCCTTTGATATACCAGTCTAGGTGCACTGGCTGTGACGAAAAATAGCCTTATGGGCCCACAGACGCTTAACCACTGAGCTACGTCCCGACTTTTCAGGATACAGTCTCCGACCTGATCAAGTAAAACAATTAGCCAGACCGGTTCACTGTTGGTTCATCATGAATAAAATATAGTCCTAACGTAAATGAAACACATTCCCAAACTGAGTGCTGACTTTAGAGTATTTTTACGTGCCTCTGTAGCACTAAGGTTTCAGGCATTGGTTGAGTGCAGAAGACTCTAGAGTTAAAATTTGTTTTGTTAACCGACACCAATAGAGCAGCGATTAATTAATCAGTGGCGTAGGAAGGTGCCAAAAGGTGGGTGGATGGGGGGCACACTTTATATTTACAATTTTTATAAAGCAAATATAAAGCAAAAGCAAATATAAAGCAAAAGCAAATATAAAGCAAATATAAAGCAAAATATCTGAAAGTGGGGGGCACTTGCCCCCTTTGCCCCCCCCCCCTCCGCTTCCTACGCCAGTGTTAATCAATCATCAGTTATTGGATGTCAAACAATTGATAATTGTGATACTTATGCTAGGTTCAGACTACCAATTGCCAGCAGAAAGGTGGCTAACTCGACGGTTGCGTTTTATTTCCCTAACTCCCGACTTGCGACGGATGCGCTCAAATTAACAACGAATGGCGTATACGACGAAAATCGAGTTCTAACAGCGCTCAAGCTAGCAACGTTAACTGGACAGTCGTAGATGTCGTGACAGCAGAAAGTTGGCCAACTTTCTGCTGGCAGTTGGTAGTCTGACATTAGCATAGCTCTTCAGAAGAAATTCTCAACCTTTTTTTTATTACCAGCAAAAGATCTTCTATAATGCATTTCCCGACAGACACACACACGCACGCGCGCGCACACATACACCAATACACACGCTTACTCACACACGTACAAAACACACACACACACACATATATATATATATATATATATATATATATATATATATATATATATATACACATACACACACACTCACAGACACAGACACACACACACAGACAGACACCCACACAAACACAAACGCACAAACACCCACACAAACACAAACGCACAAACACCCACACACGCGCGCGCGCGCTTTCACACACTCTCACACACAGACACACACACACATACGCACACACAGACACACACACACACACACACACACACACACACACACACACACATACACACGACATCTTTCGTAACACACACTATATATTTTTGTACATTTTCGTCAATAGCTGATTGATCATATCTTGTGGGTACGATAAACAGCTTGATTGATAATCATAGCTCCATATCTTTCAACTATTATCACAGAGTTTCCGACAGCAGGCGTCACTGCTCTCAGCGGTCGATCGAATTAGTAGAAATACCATTTGTAGCGTTTCATTAGCCAAGGTTAGCGACCATTAATCAACTTAGACTTTATTAGAAATCGGTTACTGGATCCCGATATAACGAGACTTGTCATAAGAACGCGAGGTCGCGATGGCGTAGTGGTTAAAGCGTTTGCTCGAAGGTCGGTATATTATACTAATGGGTCTGAAACTAAGCGTAAGCTCACTAAACCGACATCTCTCTCTCTCTCTCGCTCAAAGGGGAGGAAAAACTCTCTCTCCCTCTCCTCTCTCTCTCTCTCTCTCTCTCTCTCTCTCTCTCTCTCTCTCTCTCTCTCTCTCTCTCTCTCTCTCTCTCTCTCTCTCTGATAAATGTTTTCGTTGATCATCTCTCTCTCCCTCCACCCCCGTCTCTCCCTCTCCCTCTCTATCTATCTCTCTTTCTTACTCTCCCCTCTCTCCCCTCTCTCTGACGCTCTCTGACTCTCTCTCTTTCTCTCTCCTCTCTCTCGGACTCTCTTCTCTCTCTCTCTCTCTCTCGCTCTCTCTCTCTCTCTCTCTCTCTCTCTCTCTCTCTCTCTCTCTCTCTCTCTCTCTCTCTCTCTCTTTTTCTCTCTCTCTCTCTAAGTCTCTCTCTCGCTCTACCTCTCTCTGTCTGTTTCCTCTCTGTTTGTCTCTCTCTGTCTGGTATATGTATCCTCTCTCGTGCTTCCCATCCACCTCTCTCTGTCTGTCTGTCCCCCCCCCCCGTCTCTCGTCCTGTCTGTCTCTCTCTCCCCCCCCCCTCTCTCTCTCTCCCCACTCTCTCTCTCCTCCTCTCTCTCTCTCTCTCTCTCTTTCTTTCTTTCTCTGTATGTCGCTCTCTCTCGTGCTCCCATCCCTTCCCGCTTTCTCACACTATCCCAGTCCTCATAACCATTACATTGAACACTAAAACAACCGTAGTCTAATATATGGTGAGGTGTCGTTAAACAAACATTGCTTTCCTTTTCTCCCTTGATATATTATTGATGAATTTTCTGTACCACTGAAAATGATGAGTAACAATTTAGAGTTCAGAACTAACCGAGAGAATAGGATTACGTAATTTTTGCAATAAATATTACTGGACTTTTACATCTGGGGCTGCTAATTCTTTCCGTTTTAAAGGTCACAACTAATTTAACCGTACCAGAATTAATTTACGGAATATCTCGCAAGAAGCTTTGCGTTTAAAGGATTGGGTGAATTACTGTTATGAAACATGACATTAATATCCATTAGTAATTTCTGCAGGTTCGTTCATAATCACGTCTAGTCGATCCCCAAGATATCGAGCAATGCCATTAGACAACCAATTACTCCCTGCATTTAAAGTGAGGGGCGAATCCAGGGTTTTGTGTGGTGGGGGCAACGCAGCGAAAGGAATATTGGTACTCTCTTCAAACGAAGGACATTGGACACAAGTTGGGCTGGATATAGCCTAGTGGTAAAGCGCTCGCCTGAAACGTTGTCGGTTTAGAATACATCCCGGTCGGTGGGCCCATTGGACTATTTCTCGTTCTAGCCAGTGCATCACAACTGGTATATCAAAGGCCGTGGTATGTGCTATTCTGTATGTGGGATTGTGTATATAAAAACATCTCTTGCAACTTATGAACAAAAGTGTAGCGGGTTTCCTCTCTAAGACTATAATATGTCAAAATTACCAAATGTTTGACATCCAATAGCTGATGATAAATAAAGCAATGCGCTCTAGTGTTGTCGTTAAACAAAACAAAGTTTATCTTTAACTTTGGAAACAATAAGTTTGGCAGGAAGGAAATGTTTTATTTAACGACGCACTCAACACATTTTATTTGCGGTTGTATGGCGTCAGGCATATTATGATTAAGGACCACACATATATTGAGAGAGGAAACCCGCTGTCGCCACTTCATGGGCTACTCTTTTCGATTAGCAGCAAGGGATCTTTTATATTCACCATCCCACAGACAGGATAGTGCATACCACGGCCTCTGTTACAAATTTTGTTAGGATGCAATTTACAAATTTTGGAGACTTGTGTAGCACACTTTGCTGCATCATCCCCTAAATTGGTCTCTTTAGAGTTTGACCATCTGGGGGTATGTTAAACATAGCGGGTTCTCTGCTCGAACATGATGCATCGTGGAATTGCGAAATCAATCTTCTTTTGCCGGAGAGTTCCACTGTGATAGCTGAAATTGGCTGCTTCTCTTTATCGACCACTTGGAGTAGACCATTTTCTAATGCACCGAAACGATCGGTTGGGCTGTCTGCATCTGTCAGCCAGGAAACTTCTGAAAAGTGTTCTATATTATGAGTGTCGCGTCACGGCACGTCACCGGTGCATCTTGTAATCAGCGTAAAACTCCGTGGGATGAGACAGTTTAATTAAAACCTGTTATGATAGCCGACGGTTCGGATAATTGCAGGGTTTAAAATTACCTTGCAGACGACGGATGTCTAACTGACTTCAGTGATGAAAAGAAAAGAAAAGAAAGGAATAGTTGTAGCGTCACATTAATCAGCGCATTTAAAATTACGGCTACTGAGTGTTTAATACTAGTACTAGTATATGATTATTTGCATACTTTGTTGAGAGAGAGAGAGAGAAGAGAGAGAGAGAGAGAGAGAGAGAGAGAAGAGAGAGAGAGAGAGGAGAGGGGAGAGAGCAGAGAGAGGAGAGAGAGAGGAGGAGGAGAGAGAGAGAGAGAGAGAGAGAGAGAGGAGAGAAGAGGACATGAGAGTCCCCCTGCGGAGAGGAGACATGCAGATATAGAGGGACAGAGACGGATACAAACATACAGATATATATAGTATTGTGCAAAAAATATCCGGAATTTGTCATAACGTTTATTACATTTTTAAGAACAAATAATACTTAATACTTAAAAATAATAGATTGTGCACTGGGCAATGCGCCGCGGCATGCTGTCCATTAACTTATCTATACAAATCTGGTCCAGACTCATCCATGTTTCCACGATTGTTGTTCTTCAGTCACTGATTTGTTTGTACTGGCGTTTTTCAACACGGTCTTTCATGATCTGCCAGACATTTTCTATAGGGTTTAAATCGGGTGAAGCAGCTGGCCATTCTGGTACGGTCACGTGATGCAGCTCAAACCCGTTACGGATGTATGCTGCGGTGTGTGGCCTTGCATTAGCCTGCTGGAGAAGTAAAGGAATGTCATTTATCATCAAGGCAGAGTTTAACAATCCTTTCTCTAAAATTTCACAGTACTTGACAGAGGAAATATTTCCATTAATCAAAACTAAGGGAGACGATTCCAATTTGCTTATGCCTCCCCTTGCAGTAACTGCTGGCGAGAATTTTGGAATTTTTTTTGTCTATCTCGGACATCGTTGTGACAAAAAGTATGTCGTCTGCTGAAAGCATCGTCACGTGACATATCGTAGCAACAAGGGAAATCACTCGTAAATATCCTACTAAAGTACGTAATATTAATTTATTGCATAATTTTTATTTTTTTATTCGAAAGTATATAACAACACGATTTGTTTTAAATTCGGCTT
>NC_054706.1:30833568-30896068 GCF_016097555.1 Gigantopelta aegis
TATATATTATTTATATTTTAATTTAAATAGGTTTTCGTTTTGATATGGGGTTTTTTGGGAGGTTTAGGTAACGGTTGTAACAGGCGAGCTTCAGCGAAACCTGTTACAAGGGTATCGAACCTCGCCAATAAACCACGATATCAAAACGTAGAGTAAAAACTAGTATATATTTGTTTTTTCTGCAACCCTAATAATATTTTGTAATATTTTTCAGTCAGTCAAAAGCGGTTATCGAACCTGTGAGTATTATCGTGTATAAACTACTACCGGAAGGTAGGATAATGGCAGGTGTTCGAAAAGAATCTTGGGAATTGGCACAACCAGTCAAAAAAATAGTTATTGTTGTTTCGAAATTTAAATACAGATACTTGGATTGATATTTCAAAAATGTTGTGATACAACCATTACAATCTTTGCAGCTTCGTTTGGTGTGAAATAAATGCAAGTGAAGATCTACATCAATGGCTACTAATGACGGTGACGTTAAGACGCTGTTCATCACATTCTTACATTCTTTGCAGGAAGCTAACTGCCGTTTTTGGTGCAGAATGTTTAATTCAAACGCGGGCTTATTTCCGAATAGGCGCGATTAATGGCCATTGGAAAATAAGAGGTAACTGTGATATTACGGGAAGTGTAAATAAATATCTTATTTATTTAGCATCAACACTTATTTGCTTGTAGCTTGATGTTTGAAAATGGCGGGAGGAGGGAAACAGGGGAGAAAGGGGGGAAACGACCTACACATATCCTGAAAAATTTAGACCCAACATCCGTTCCTACGTACACTTATATCCTAGTAACAGATAGAACAACCAAAGCCACGCTTAGCTTAGTAACTAAGTTACGTGTCCATATAACTAGGGTTTCGAACGCCGGAGGCCGGACGTGGGATAGGGATAACCTATCAATACGGTCAATTTGCAATTTTGAATATTAACACCAAAAGTATAAAATGAGGGGGAAATTGGCGTTAATAAACTTTGACTGCGCCCTTAAAGAGAATATTAACAACGCCAACATTGTCATACTAGCAACGGACGTGTTATCAGGCAGTGACATAATAACATTTCGAATTGGTCTGTAGGGGTTATATAGGTCACAAGAAAAATGGTTGCATGATAATTGTTTAATTTGTCATGTATTTTTTTAATGATTTTATGACAGATCCCATTTATATTGGTGTGTCTGTCTTAGCCACATGAAAGAAGTGAGAGAGATGTAATACAAGTAAATTATTTAAAAAAAAGTATGTTATAAACCAGTAATTACATTGTGTCATGCAATATTTCACAGAACAGAACAGAACAGAACTTTATTACACTCGTGGCCATCGTTCGCCTGGCATCAGAGGAATACATAAATAACATAGCATAAAAAAACATCAAGATGACAATATCTGAATAAAAACGAATAAAACATATACTCTTCAAAAAAAGAAACGCAAAAGGGTACAAATGGGTTATAACTCCGATTTTATGTTTCCTACCGGTTCATGCTTGTGAATATAAGGTCATTGCATGTCCCAAACACATTCCCACGGTTACATTCGATAAAACGCACCTACTGTACAATAAAGTTCCAAAATGTGAATATTCGCAAAAACGCAGCCACGTGCAAACCATGTCACCACTGCACGTGCGTTGTCTGCACGTGCAACATGAACACCGACAGTATAAAAGTGCAGGGTGTTCGCTTGCCTGGCCTCTGTATCTGGCCGACAGTTGACAATCCAGGACATGCCACGTCTCAGTGAACCGCAGAGAAACAATGCCATCGGCCGACTAGACGCAGGCGAATCCAGAACGGCCGTTGCCAGGGCATTCCATGTGTCCCCAAGCACCATCTCCAGACTGTGGGACCGTTACCAGCAACATGGATCAACACGTGACCTCCCTAGATCCGGTCGACCACGGGTCACTACCCCCGGGCAGGACCGCTACATCCGGGTACGCCACCTTCGGGAACGATTGACTACTGCCACCTCCACAGCCGCAGCAATACCAGGTTTGCGCAGGATATCCGACCAGACCGTACGGAACCGCCTACGTGAGGTAGGAATTCGTGCCAGACGTCCAGTTCGAGGTGTCATCTTAACACCACAACACCGTCGACTCCGACTGCAGTGGTGCCAGATTCATCGACAATGGCCTCAACTGCGATGGAGACAGGTGTGGTTCAGTGACGAGTCCCGATTTCTGCTCCGACGTCATGATGGAAGATGTCGCGTGTATAGGCGTCGTGGTGAACGTTATGCGGCAAACTGCGTGCAGGAAGTGGACAGATTCGGCGGGGGTAGTGTCATGGTGTGGGCAGCCATCTCACACACTGGCAGAACTGACCTGGTCCACGTGCAGGGCAACCTGAATGCACAGGGCTACATTGACCAGATCCTCCGGCCACACATCGTTCCAGTTATGGCCAACGCCAACGCAGTGTTCCAACATGACAACGCCAGGCCTCACACAGCACGTCTCACAACGGCTTTCCTACAGAACAACAACATTAATGTCCTACCTTGGCCATCGATATCACCGGATTTGAACCCAATTGAGCATCTATGGGACGAGTTGGACCGACGCCTCCGACAGCGACAACCACAGCCCCAGACCCTGCCCGAGCTGGCAGCAGCCTTGCAGGCCGAGTGGGCCACCATCCCCCGGGACGTCATCCGTACTCTGGTTGCTTCAATGGGCAGGCGGTGCCAGGCAGTTGTCAACACACGCGGAGGCCACACCCGGTATTGACTCCAGATGACCTTGACCTTGGTGGTGTGTCCTATCACTTACTCACAATGGACTAGAGTGAATTGTGAACAATCCTGCAACATTTGGTAATTATCGGACTCACCATTCAATAATTAAATCAATTCTCCAAATGTTACGACAATGTGGTTTTGCGTTTCTTCTTTTGAAGAGTATATATACACAATAGAAGTCTTAGGAGGAGCAGAACTGTTTGTTAATAATAACAATAAATTTACACAATTTCTTAAGGGTGCCAATATTTTTATAACTGAACAGCTTTTTATATCATCTAGAGGTAAAAGTTTGAAAGTGAATATAGCTCAGGAAACCAATTTTAAACAATTATATAATATGTAACCCACAGGCGTACGGGCTGCCATGTTTGTAGGGGGGATGGGTGGGGTGGGGGTGGGGTGGCAGGCTGGCTTTTGCCAGAATTAAACAAAAATGCCCAAATCTGGATACCAACATTTATTATGTGGGATGATGCCTGTAAAAGATCCCTTGCTACTAATAGAAAAATGTATCGGGTTTCCTCTCTAAAACTATATCACGTCAAAATTGCCAAATTTTTGACATCCGATAGCCGATGATTAATAAACCAATGTACTCTAGTGGTGTCGTTAAACAAAAACAGCTTAACACGTTTGACAGTACTAATAAGTTCTCTTTCCTGGATTAAAAAAAAGAAAAAGAAAAAAAAAGATGAAAGAAACGTTTAAAACGTACTAATGTTTTGTGAATTCAGTACAGTTCTTTTCTATTTGTTTTTTTTTCTTTATTTTGACGAGCTTTATCGAATATGAAAACAACAACAGAATCGATAGAGCCAGCTATTAATGCAGATTTGTTATTAGAACACCTGTCGCTATATCTCCTATGTAAAACTGAAGTACTCAGCTCATATTAAATGCACCATGTGGTTTTCGCTTCTGGAAGTTTCATTTTGCCCATTAGGAAATGACTATTTAATGCAGCCCGACCTTTTTGTTGTTGTTGTAAATCAGTCGTTTAAAACGTGGCTTTGTGTATCATTTACAGCCGAGGTAATAATTCTAATAAAGACTACTGAAAGACATAATAATTTAGTTTGTATATGTGCGTTTGTGGCGTACTGGTAGTAGTAGCAGTTGTAATAATAATAATAATAATAGTAGTAGTAGTAGTAGTATTAGTAGTATTAGTGGTAGTAGTGGTAGTGGTAGTAGTGGTAGTGGTAGTGGTAATAGTGGTAGTGGTAGTAGTAGTAGTAGTAGTAAAAAAATATAGTAGTAGTAATAGTAGTAGTAGTAGTAGTAATGGTAGTGTATTAGTAATAGTAGTAGTAGCAGTAGTAGTAATAATAGTAGTAGTAGTATAGTAGTAGTAGTAGTAGTAATAGTAGTAGTAGTAGTAGTAATGGTAGTGTATTAGTAATAGCAGTAGTATCAGTAGTAGTAATAATAGTAGTAGTATAGTAGTAGTAGTATAGTAGTAGTAGTAGTAATAGTAATAGTAATAGTAGTAGTAGTAATAGTAGTAGTAATAGTAGTAGTAGTAATAGTAATAGTAGTAGTAGAAGTAATAGTAGTAGTAGTAGTAATAGTAGTAGTAGTAGTAGTAGTAGTAGTAGTAGTAGTAGTGATAGTAGTAGTAGTAGTGATAGTAGTAGTAGTTATAATAGTAGTAGTAGAAGTAATAGTAGTAGTAGTAGTAGTAGAAGTAATAGTAGTAGTAGAAGTAATAGTAGTAGTAGCAGTAGTAGTAGTAGAAGTAATAGTAGTAGTAGTAGTAGTAGTAGTAATAGTAGTAGTGGTAGTAGTAGTAATAGTAGTAGTAGTAGTAGTAGTAATAGTAGTAGTAGTAGTAGTAGTGGTAGTAGTAGTAGTGGTAGTAGTAGTAGTAGTAGTAGTAGTAGTAGTAGTAGTAATAGCAGTAGTAGTAGTGGTAGTAGCAGTGGTAGTAGTAGTAGTAGTAGTAGTAGTAGCAGCAGCAGCAGTAGTAGTAATGTAGTAGTAGTAGTCGGGTAGTAGTACTAGTGTAGTAGTAGTAGTTGAAGTAATAGTTGAAGTAGCAGTTGCAACAGAAATCATTCGAAAGCGCATTGGTTTCTTTGCATAGAATACTCGGTGCGCATGCAAGCACTTCAAATAATTATACGCTATTTATGACATAAACCTATTCGTACGATGGACGTAATGTGTTCCGTATGCTAATTGCTATTTGAATGTTGTGATGTTCAGTAGGTAGTACTAAACTAAATAATATCCGACTGGGTCAAAGTTTGAGACGCACCTAACTTTGGATAGAACAGGTCCTTCATTTGCGATAAGAGAGCGAGACGCAGCCCAGTGGTAAATCACTTGTTAGGTGCTCGGTCAGTCTGGAATCGATCCACGTCAGTGGGCCCATTGGGATATTTCTCGTCCCAGCCAGTGCACCACGACTGGTGTACAGCAAAGGTCGTGGTATGTACTATCCTGTCTATGGGATGGTGCATATAAAAGACCCCTTGCTACTAATGGAAAAGAGTAGCCCATGAAGTGGTGACAGCGGGTTTCCTCCCTCAATATCTGTGTGGTCCTTAACTATATGTCCGACGCCATAAATGTGAGTGTGTTTGTTGTGATAAAATGGTGTTTCATCTGGCCAGTAAATTCATGCAATTTAGTCTGAACTAGTACTAACTACCATTTGTGCTTGAAACATGTACGGGGGTCCTGTTAAAAATAGCACGACAATTTTTGTGCGGGACTAGTGTAGCCATAGACGCTACCCTTATCTCTGAAATGAGCACTTGACCCCCAATTTTATATGCATGGTGTATATGTCGATTGATACGCTGCATGTTTTAACCACACGTGTTACTATTGTCGTCTATGTGATTTGACATGTGTTATATGTTTCCTCTATGGGATTTAATTTAGTACAACGACAGCAAAATGCTTATTTTATATTATTTTATAACCTAGGTCTTTATTATATTACAACTGATATATATATATATATATATATATATATATATATATATATATATATATATAGATATATATATATATATATATAATTGATAGTGTTTAACAGCGTGTGGGAAATTACCAACAATATATCTTTCTACACTATACACTATACTACACTTATATTATGAGAATTGGCAAGACAGTTCTATTTGTCATTTCTTCCAGTGGTAACTAAATATATCAACTTGATGACTGCCTGCCTGTTCGTAAACCATACAATATGTATTGTCGTTGATCCCTCGGGAGATCGAATTTAATGGACACATTATACTAATCAATTTGCTTCGATCAAATAAGCTACCATGCTCTTTGCAGATAACAGGCTCTCTATTTCGTCCGCTTCAGCAACAACTAAAACTTCTCATCCGCCAAAATACCATTAGCCCGAGGCGATCGAAGCGGCTGGATTGATGTGGCTACTTTAGGGAAGGCAGTGCTCACTGTCTCTTTATAAAACTGTGCATTTAAAAAGATCCGCCAAATGCAATGCGTTATGTGGTATTGTCGCGTTGCACGTGGAATCGATAAGAACATGCACCTATGACTGGTTCTATAGATTACTGGAAACGACAGCTGTTACAGCGTGGTCAGTTAACGCCGTACGTGTGACACGTTACTTGTTACACACCTTACACCAAAATCTGATTTCCAAATGAGACATATCCACGGTACAGCAGAGTCGGAGCAGAGGCAGTGAAATGCTTTTAAGGCAAGTTGTTTTGTGGCTTGATTTTGTAAAATATATATATATATATATATATATATATATATCTGTATGTCTCTCTCTCTCTCTCTCTCTCTCTCTCTCTCTCTCTCTCTCTCTCTCTCTCTCTCTCTCTCTCTCTCTCTCTCTGTGTGTGTGTGTGTGTGTGTGTGTGTGTGTGTTTCCGAAGAATGGGTTATCTGTTGCTATTAGAAACTTTAAACTTGTAAACAGGGTTTCAGTATTAACATTTCGGTTAGAATGATATATGTTGTATTTTAACGTTAATGCCAATTGAGTTTATTGCAGAAGTAATACGCTAGAGTATATGCCGAAGACACGCGGATTGCTGTTTTTTAACGATAGTAATAGTAGTAGCAGTAGTATTAATATCAGTAGTTGTAGTGTATTAATAATAGTAGTAGTAATAGTGGTAGTGGTGGTAGTAGTAGTAATAATAGTAGTAGTGGTGCTAATAGTTGAATTAGCAGTTGCAACAAATCATCCCAAAGCGCATTAGTTTCTTTGCATTGAGCACTCAGTGCCCATGCATGCACTTCATTTTTAGCTTTAGTGTCAATTGGTTTATTGCAGAAGTAATACGACAGAGTTGCGAATTGCTTTTTTTTAACAGATTGTACGTTGTCTTAAATTGCTGTTCAATATCCAAGGCCCGTTTTCAATGTGTGTAGTTTTGGCGCGGTGCTGTCATGGATTTTGGTGGTCCGCGCCCGCACAACCCTGCACCAAGAACCGCGCCCATGAAATACGACCTTAAAGGCATACTGTCACGGATTTAGGGACCTTATTTATCTAAAAATGGATAATAAATAAAAATTACATCAAGTGTTGGAAACCAAATACAGTTATCGCATCGCCGTAACTGAACCATGATGGAGTGAAATCCATGTCAACCCTCTCGGCAATTTTAGTTTTTGAATTATGGACCATTGCCATAATTCAATTTTTTTTTTTACAAAATATCATTAATAAATGGAGTATGGTGGTTATGAAGATGGTTGAATAAAGTACATTTAGGGACAAATCAAATAATTTTTGTTCAGGTAATACTTTGTTAGACCATTAAATAGGTCAGTGGTCTGTGACAATATGCTTTTAGAGGCGACGCCACAGGATTACGGAGTGCCTCGTGCGATAATATCCATTAGAATAGCCGGTCGTGACAAGATAAATATTACGATTTCACCGGTTGCTATGCAATTGGCTATTATCGTACGAGGCACTCGTATCGTGTAGCGGCGCCTTTAGAGTGTTAATTCCAGAAGAGTCCAATTTCACTGTACCACCGCTATCCATGTGCTTATATATCCAATTGACTTTGAAGCACGCTGTCCTGTACTAGCGCTGTCCGCCCAGGGCAGGGAATGATGGTTAGTGGTTAATGATAGAAAATGCAACTTAGTTTCGTACTAATATCCAATTAAGGTTCAAACACGCTGTCCTGGGCAAACACATCAGCTATCTGGGCTGTCTGACCAAAATGGTTAGTTGTTAATGGTTAGTGATAGAGAAGAGAGTGTAGTGATCTTACACCTACCCACTGAGTCGATAAAACTCGCTCTGGGTGAGAGCCGGTAGCGGGCTGCGAACCCAGTTCCTACCAGCCTTGTGTCCGATGGCTTAACCACGATACCACCGAGGACGGTTATCTCTCTCAAGTGAGCTGCTAAACTTCGGCACTGAGATGCGAACCAAGTACCTACACGTCTTAAAATCGATGACATATCACTAAGGCACCGATGTTGGCTCTATTTGCCCAGAGATATTTTCATTCCGTATGGAGTATCGCCCGTCGAACTATTGCTTCGAGTTTCAGTTTATATCAGTAGGTTTATAGAGGACCACAAAAAAAGCTTAAACGGTCTGCATTATTCATAGCATGAACTCCGAAACATTTTAATCTCAAAAACTTCAAAAACAATTTTACCAATACATTTGCAATAAATGTATCTGTATGAAGCGCGTAAGCACTCAAACCAGGTTTGTGTAAACTGCTGCTATCATCAATGCAGCAACTGTTATAGAACCACCGCTCTTGAATATTAGTGGTAGAATACATTATATTCATATCCATTAAGCTGTTCGCTCACTCTGACCGAGTTGGATCTGGTCTAACAATTTCACCGCACACGATCAGCTAATTGCTGTGCTAGTTTGCTCACGACTGTCACAATGACGTCACGCTGACGCAATTTTCGTGCTACCATTGGTCAGTTGGCGAATTCAGTTCAGCTGAAAACTCACGTAAGTCCGCTCACGGTGAGAATTTTGCCACGCATGGCCAAAAATATTAATTATGATAAATATTTTCCTCACGACAACACGAGGCAAAAAAAAAAAATCAGTCTTAAGTGACTTTTAGCTCAGCTGATAGCTCTCGTGTGCGGGGGGGGGGGGGGGGGGGGCGGGTTGGGGCGGGTGGGGGGTGGGGGCGGGGGTTAGGGGGTGGGGGCTTTAAGACCGATCCCTTTCGGTGGGCCCATTGGGCTATTTCTCATTCCAGCCTTTTCATCAGGACTGGCATATCAAAGACCGCGGAATGTGCTATCATGTTTGTGGGATAGTGCATATAAAAGATACCTTGCTACAAATGGAAAATAAAGATGTAGCTGGTTTCCTCTCGAAGACTATATGTCAAAATTACCAAATGTTTGACACCCAATAGCTCTAGTGGTGTCGTTAAACAAACCAAACTTTAACTTTATTTAAGACTTAACAGACAAAATTTAATATATTTTTTATTTAACTAAAACAGAAACAGAACTGCATTTAATAAGCTTACTACTAAAGTATTTTCGCTCTCACGAGTACGCATCAGCCGCACATGTAAATGTCAGTTAGAAAATATCAATAAAGAATGTGTACTAATGAGAGAAAAAAAAAGAAAAAAAACTAATACAGAGAAATATTACATAAGAACATTAATGAAATCTTGGCAACAGCAGGAGTGAGATTGAAATATAAACATTCATTTTGAAAATCTATTATTTCAGTAACAGAAATTAAAGAATTGACGTGTCTGAGTCCGACATCTCTTGCGGCGATGCATGTAAAAACGTTACGTCGCATAGATGTTAGTAATTTGAATACGTCGCTACATATACAGCGTCGGGGAGACAGATATTGGTTATTTTAGAGAAGCTATTACTAGAAGATATCGTTTGCGTATAATCCAAGCTATTACTAGAAGATATCGTTTGCGTATAATCCAAGCTATTACTAGAAGATATCGTTTGCGTATAATCCAGACGATGTGTATACAAACACTGATATCCTAGACAAGAAAATGTATTGAATATGTAATATGTAATAAAAAGTTAGTTGGAAGAAGTTTGTTTTCTTTAACGACACCACTAGAGCAGATTGATTTTTTTAATCATCGGCTATTGGATGTCAAACATTTGGTAATTTTTAACATATAGTCTTAGAGGAAACCCGCTTCATTTTTTCATTAGTAGCAATAAATATTATTTTATTTGCACAGTCCCATAGACAGGATAACACACACCACGGCCTTTGATGTACCAGTCGTGGCGCACTGGCTGGAACGAGAAATAACCCAATGGGCCCACCGACGGGGATCGTTCCCAGACCGACTACGCATCAAGCGAGCGCTTTACCACTGGACTACGTCCCGTCCCTCTCTGTTAGTTGGACGCGTATTACAATTATACATGTGGCAGCAAACACGGGATAGTCTCTTTAAAGACATGTCCTATCGGGTGTATACCACAAAATCAAATCCCATAGACGACAATAGTAACATATGTGGCTAAATTACTACATGCAGCGTATCAATCGACATATACACCACGGATATAAATACTACCAACCTCTCAACCTTAAAGTTGGGTTTCAGCTGCTCATTTAAGAGATAACGGTTTACTCGTTATTTGGGGGTCAAGCTGCTCATTTCAGAGATAACGGGTAGCGTCTATGACTACCATAGTTCCGCACAAATTTGAATACTTTTTGTTTTACACGTACCCCATATATGTTTCAATCACAAGACTACTTGACACAGTGGTACTAGATGAACTAAAGTTCCATACATTTTTTGCCCTGATGAAACTATTTTTTTTTTTACAACAAACACACTCACATTTATCACCAATAACAGGACTTGTTGTATTAACTGCGCTATCAAAAGTTTGGTGCACCTTGAACTTTGACCCAGCCGGAAGTTATTTGGTTTAGTACTACCTACACTATGTTTACATGCTGTATTTTTATCATCCCAATGGTACATACACATAACAGCCAGTGATATTGGAGTATAAGGAAGCAAACACACGCAACAACAACAACAACAACCAAAAACAATAACACAAAGCAAAACAAAACGGAAAAAAACCCGACCCCCCCACCCCCCCCCCCCCCCCCCCCCCCCACCCCCCCCCCCCCCCCCCCCCCCCCCCCCCCCCACCCCCCACACACACGCAACTGTTGTTTCATGTCAAAATAGCGCTTAGCATTCTTTATGGCATAGTAAACAAAAAATGTATTTTATCTTTCAAGAAACAGCATATAAAATTCAGTCTGACAAAGAGATCATGAATTGATGTAAAACATTTACAAATGTAGAACAAAGAGATACATTATCTGTCTCTCTTCCATATATATTTTATAAAAATTGCCTGTGTAAAGACTTTGATAATCAATGGAAACCTTGGCAGCAGTTCCTCAAACAAATTGTATAAATTCATGTATAAACTTATTAATAACAAAATATACGAATAAGCTAATAAACATACTTTTATGCAAAATATCGCCAGTTCGGAAAACGTATCTCGACTTCCTATAATTTCTTTTCTTTTTAAGATTGCATTGATCTTATTTATCTTTCAAGAAAGTTTTTGTCTTCTTCTTCTTCTTCTTCTTCTTCTTCTTCTTCTCTCACTCTTTGTTTCTATTTCTAGTACTCTTCTTCCTAGTCTCCAGAATATTTCCTCTTATGTAAGGCTTTTGCATTGCTAACATCCTGTTTTACAGTATCATGTTAAGAGTATCTGTTTCATCTTAATATTGAATACTATGTATGTGTGCATACGGCTCGCGCCGTTTGTGTTCCCTTTCGTCTATCTTCGGCTTCATCCCTGTTACTCCACACGTCCGTGTCTGTCTATATGTCTGTCTGTCTGCCCCCCACCCCCCCCCCCCTCCTCTCTCTCTCTCTCTCTCTCTCTCTCTCTCTCTCTCTCTCTCTCTCTCTCTATCTCTCTCTCTCTCTCTCTCTCACACACACACACGCACATGCATATGTATACACATAGTGTTTAAAAAGTGCTTTATATACGAGTGTATAGCTTTAATTATGTATTATTTATGTATATACAATAATACCATGTACAGCAATGATTCAAGGCCCCAACCTTGACCTTGCTTAGCTTCTGGGAACAATAAAAAAATATAAAAATAGAGTTCAAATTGTTTTCGTAATATTTCAACCAGTAGAATGAGCCATCTAATCACACATGCGCACTTATTCACAATAGTTCTGTTTAGATATTTACAGCACGGTATGTCTGTTAAAAAGCATGCAATGTGCGGAGCTGTAGTTGGTGTGGCAGATGTGTCAACTCCCGCCTATCCAGTAAATTTTATTTCTAGTTCTACATATCATAAAATAATTTTTTAGACGATCTAAATATAAAAAATATTCTCAGAAATAGCATTTTAGTACTTAATTCTCCATACTATTCCCATCCCGAGAAATATAAACTACATCCCTGAGTTTTAATATATTCCAATACCAGTACAGGATGGTGCATATAAAAGATCCCTTGCTGCTAATCGAAAAGAATAGCCCATGAAGTGCGACAGCGGGTTTCCTCGCTCAATATATGTTTGGTCCTTAACCATATGTCTGACGCCATATAACCGTAAAAAAAATGTGTTGAGTGCGTCGTTAAATAAAACATTTCTGTCTTTTTTTTCCCTCGGCTCATTTGCCTTCGACAAACTCAACGTGCACTTTTTTAAATTTTGTGACTCCCCTTTTACAAAAGCGTCCATATGTTGCAAATAAATACACGTTATAATATACACGACATATAAAGTACAAATGTATCTTATATACACTATTATGTATCACGTCTGTGTGTGCCTGTGTTAATTTTTTTTAAATAAAAACAATACCATCTAATTAACCACAAATTATTGTCATTTCTATTGTTGGTGATAATTGTTTCGTTTTATTGTTATATATTTATTTGTTTTTGTTGGGGATTTTTGTTGGAGTTTTTTACTGTTTGCTTTTTTTGTCTTAATTTTCATTACTATTTGGGATCAAGCTCCACCGTGAATTTTGTTTTAGTCATATACCCACCACTGGCGTGTCAAATACGGAGGTGACACAAGTTATGGTTCACATATACACTTCTAGGAAATGGTGAAAATGGTGAATAATTAAAACAATATGTATGTTTAATGGTTAGCCATTTAGCTGTATTTTGCCAATGTTATTTTGTAATATGGGTGTATAGCGCAAGAAACAGCCAGAGTGAATCAGTTAATGAATCACCTGTTCGGACCGGTACTGCATCCAGATGCGGTGATATAGCAAAAAACGGAGACGGAAATATTCCCAATTTTGGAGTGCAAATAAATGCTTATATCATGTATGCTCGTAATGGTGTATGTTATTAGTGCCAAGGAGAACCCGTCTTGTTGGCAATCTTCATTTGAAGTTGGGCAATTTAACATGCGTTTCAATAGCAGATGACATTTGTGTAGTGAGACCTTAGATGACAAGCTAAGCGGATATAACAGCATGCAAGTTTCTACACCCAAAGGACGAAAAACAGCTGCATGGTTCAGGACAATGACATTTTATTCAACATTATGAAGTGATTTTTAAAAACCTCAGAAAACTAAAACAATAAATAAAGTAACAATTCAGTACATGACATACAACAATACATACAGATACATATACATATACATACATATACATATACATATACATACATACATACATATATACATTCTTACATACATACATACATACATTCTTACATACATATGAATGCCTCAAAAGCTCAGAACGCATCGTGGTTAGTATATATATATTATATATATATATATATATATATATATATATATATATATATAACGATACACATATCATCTATCGTCGCAACGTATACACAGATACTGAATCGCATATTAATAATGCATAGTTCTTATAAACAATAAATTCAAAATGCATATGGTGTTTAACAAACCAATACTTTATTAATATATACATGTGAATGCTTAACATAACCAAGTACATTAGGACGCCATGAAATATACAAATAAATCTAGGGTGGGTCTAAATTTTGCGACAGTTATAATTTTATTATATATTAATTTTCATTTTTTACGATCTCCTTCAAGACCTCCCTCAAAGTTCCAATGACATTCCGCCTCATGTCTATGCTCCCCCCCCCCCCCCCCCCCCCCCTCGCCCCCAAATGGATTTTCTGGATCCGCCAATGCTATAAGTACAGCGTGTGCCGATAAGGTTGTATCATTTGACTGGTAACTGACACACGCAGTGAAACATAGTACTCTGAACAACAGAATAAACCATACTAAGTATCGAACAGAATCTATAACACAACCTACACAATTATATAAATAGCAATAACCTAAAATAAACGGTGTATTCGGAGATAATACAGATTATGCAAGCATCGTACTTTCAATCCACTTACACAATATTTAACTTGACGTTAAAACCTATCAATATATAGTCATAAGAAATCATAATATTAATTACATAAAACTTATGACACTAGAATTGAATTTAGTAATGCATTCTATGTTAATTAATTACCTTAGATAAATATTTCTTAAACGAGTTATCTTGCATATTAAAGTTTGTTTTGTTTAACTACACCACTAGAGCACATTGATTAATTAATCATCAACTATTGGATGTCAAACATTTGGTAATTCTGACTTGTAGTCATTAGAGGAAACCTGCTTTTCTAATGCAGCGAGGGATCTTTTATATGCACTTTCTCAGAACGGAAAGCACATACCACGGCCTTTGATCAGATGTGGTGCACTGGTTGGAACGAGAAAAAAATCAGTTGAATGGATCCACTGAGGTGGTTCGATCCTGCGAAGCAAGCACCTCAGGCGAGCACTCAACCAACTGAGCTAAATCCCGCTCTGTTCCAGACATGTTTTCTAATGCAGCAAGGGATCCTTTATATGCACTTTCCCAGAAAGGACAGCACATACCACGGCCTTTTACCAGTCGTGGTGCACTAACTGGAACGAGAAAAATCTAATCAGTTGAATGGATCCACCAAGGTGGTTCGATCCTGCAACACAAGCACCTCAAATGAGCACTCATCCGACTGAGCTAAATCCCGCTCCGCTTACGTATTAAAGAAAGAAGTGTTTTATTTAACGACGCAGTCAACACATTTTATTTACGGTTATATGGCGTTAGACATATGGTTAAGGACCACACAGATTTTGAGAGGAAACCCGCTGTCGCCACTACATGGGCTACTCTTCCGATCGGCAGCAAGGGATCTTTTATTTGCGCTTCCCACAGGCAGGATAGCACAAACCATGACCTTTGTTGAACCAGTTATGGATCACTGGTCGGTGCAAGTGGTTTACATCTATCCAATGAGCCGTGCGGAGCACTCACTCAGGGTTTGGAGTCGGTATCTGGATTAAAAATCCCATGCCTCGACTGGGATCCGAACCCAGTACCTACCAGCCTGTAGACCGATGGCCTGCCACGACGCCACCGAGGCCGGTCTCTTACGTATTAATGCATTATACTGTAACTTAATCCGTAGACAAATGCACTAGATAAGAAACATGAACACTACTAATACAAATGACTAATCTTAGAAATCCTCTTTGAAATCCAACATCACATCAATAATGCTAATATCAATCCCATCTTGAGCATAAGAATAAGAAAGTGCTGATCAAATCAGCTGACACTGATATTGTGTTCCTTGCAATTGCCAAATTCCATACGGTATTTCTTCATGAACAATGGATGGAGAGGAACTGTAAGATGATACCAGCTCATGGTATTGCAGCCAGCCTTGGAGAACAAAGGGCAAAAGTAAAGTAAAGTTTGTTTTATTTAACGACACCACTAGAGCACATTGATTTTCTTTATCTTATCATCGGCTATTGGACGTCAAACATATGGTCATTCTGACACTGTTTTTGAGAGGAAACCCGCTGTCGCCACATATGCTACTCTTTTACGACAATCTGGATTACAAATCCCATCCCTCGACTGGGATCCGAACCCAGTACCTACCAGCCTGTAGACCGATGGCCTGCCACGACGCCACCGAGGCCGGTCACTAGATAGAGATTCATGGAATCAACCACTGTTTTGTCAAATATCTGTTTGACTCTTCATTGTACAGAGATACGGTATTGATCACTTGTCGTTCAGATTAGCACACGGATAGAAACGCATTGCCGCGGCATAGCGTATGGAAGGGTTTTATTTATTTATTTTGTGGGTTTTTTTGTGGGGTTTTTTTTTTTGGGGGGGGGGGGGTTCGTTTTTTTGTTTTTTTGTTAAATTTTAAATATTTTTTTTTCTTGTGGGGGGGGGGGGAGGGATTGTCAATGTCAGGTGTGTGGTTTTTGTGTTTTTTTTTCCAGCGTCGTATCTTTTATATGCACATATTCATACTGAAGACAGCACATACCACATGCTTTGATATCACATAGCCAAGCACTTGTGAGTTAGTTGAAAATTAATATAGATTGAACCACAGCAGCGCGATTCAGTGCAGCAAAGATCTGATGATCCACGCGAAATTACTGTAAATTCCGATACACCGAGACTGAGTTATTGTTCCATTCTAGACGTTATGGCTTCGGACGCGCGTTCAATCATAGATTTTCCTTTGATATTTCGCTTTCCAAACGTCTTCGCAAAACAACTTCTATTTGTTTAATTTTTTTTGCGGCAACGGTAAGTGCATAGTTTTGAAAGCTAATAAATGAAACGATGTATTCATTGCGCTTCTCGGAGTTTCTCATTTTCTCAAATTCTACAAGCAGACCATTTGTTTCATTATTTACGGTTTCTTTTTTTTTTAATTACAACTTCATATGTTACACAGTTTATTGAAGCTGTGGCGCAGTTTATGTTACACCGATTCCTGGAATTATTGGCCGTTCTTAGGGCACACAACAAATTTAGACAAAATAAGGTTAGAGTTTTTTGTATCATTTTGGTCTGTGTTATAATTTTATTAAACTTGTAATTAGATACACACTAGAAAACCTGTACTAGCTGTGCACTACAACTAGTTACTGGCTTCGGTGGCGTAGTGGTTAGGCCACCGGTGTACAGACTGGTAGGTACTGGGTTCGGATCCCAGTCGAGGCATGGGATTTTTAATGCAGATACCGACTCCAAACCCTGAGTGAGTGCTCCGCAAGGCTCAATTGGTAGGTATAAACCACTTGCACCGACCAGTGATCCATGACTGGTTCAACAAAGGCCATGGTTTGTGCTATCCCGTCTGTGGGAAGCGCAAATGAAAGATCCCTTGCTGCCAATCGGAAAGAGTAGCCCATGTAGTTGCGACAGCGGATTTCCTCTCAAAATCTGTGTGGTCCTTAACCATATGTCTGACGCCGTATAACCGTAAATAAAATGTGTTGAGTGCGTCGTTAAATAAAACATTTCTTTCTTCTTTTTTTTACAACTAGTTATAATTTGGGGTTTTTTTTATGCAAGCACATAATTTAATACACTGATGGAAAGAAGTAAGGGAACACATCAAATTGTAGACCAAATTTAATTCACAACTAGCGTAGTAATGTCTGTATTTCATACCAAGTTGTAATGTGGGATTGAATGTCTGTTGTGTTGAATGTGCTGCCTATATGTTTTCAGTCAACTTCTGACAATATGAAATGATTTTTGATGCAGTCATTATTTCTTGTTGCTGTCTGTGTGATCCTTTATTTCTTTCCATCAGTATATCTTCACACATACTAATTGGATATTTGTTGTTTAATATTGTTTAAATGTTTTGTTGTTGTTGTTTTGTTGTAGTTTTTTGTTGTTGCACAAACAAATCAGCGTTTTGATCAACTCGAATTCATTTCAACTTATTTCTGTACTGTGCAATTAAGATTCAAACACGCTGCCCTGGGAACACACACACACACACACACACACACACACACACACACCCCTCCCTCAGCTATCTGGGCTGTCTGTCCAGGACAATGGGTTCGTGGCTTAACCACAACACCAACGAGACCGGTTCAAATCGAATGTTTCAGCCATCCACTGGTATCATTAAAGGGACACACCCTAGTTACGGCTAGTTGTTAACCATTACGGCGTTGTTTTTCGCTATTAAACCCATGTTTTCACAAATAAAATTGCACTTTACTTACCGTTTATTATTTAGAATATACATTTCCATTCACCTGAAGTGTTTTTTGGTAATCCTGGTAATCCTGGTGTTTGTAATACCACAAAATGCATTTTTCGTATTTCTGAAAAACTCACGCGCGTCTGAGAAAAAACCGTTGAGCAGACAAGGTCTAATCTATTTTTAGAGGGGATATTTCCATTTCAATGTCACAGACGTTGGTATACCACGTGACCGTTATCATTTTGGTTTGGTTTGTTTTCTCGTGCACGGTTCGCGCAATCAACATCCGATTTGTTGTTGTTCATTTGTGAGATTTTTCTTCACAGTTCGTGAACATTTTCAGTAACAATAAAGTTCAGACAAGTAAGTATCTCAATACAAAACGTTACAAACCCTTAAAACCAATACTTTTGCTAAGTCCTACGATATCTGGAGAGGGGATACAACCAGGACAGAACAGTTGGAACATGTGCAGGAGAGGTGAAAAGAACGCACCCCAAGTCTGTGAAATTTGTCGTGACGTAGGCATTGTTGTGCTTCGAGCGACATCTACCGGTGACATCAGAATACAAACTTTCAAAATTATTTCAAGCAATTGGGACATGGGGATTCCCATGGTATTTATCGATATAAAACCTGCTTTTTCACTCCATTTGATAAAAACTTGATCTAAGTGTGTTACAGGTTTGTAGATTAACCAAATAATTTATTTTCGCTGGATGGAACTAGGGTGTACGGCTTTAACTGAGTTCATGAATGTGACGGGTTTCGCCTCCAGTATACACCAGTTTAAACCAGTCAACGTGAGGAAGGAATCTTGCAGTGGGGTCCATATGAATTTTTTTCCCCTAAAACCACGTTAACATATTGTTACTACCACCCGCATGCTTATTAAAGGGACATTCCTGAGTTTGCTGCAATTTTGAAGATGTTATCGACTAACAACGACTTTTTAACGATTGTAATTACATAATTAAATATATTTTCTGCATAAAATATTAGTTACTGTATATTAAACGTGTTTCTGATCGTTCTAATATTTGTACTAGGTTAAATTTCATTTTATTTCATAAAATAGTGTGGGTACGACATTATTTGAAGACAAAATCCAGTTTCGGCTTCTTAAAAATATTAAGACGACCAGAAACACATTGAATATACAGACACTGATGTTGTAAACAAGAACATATAAAATATTTCTACGATTAAACTTATATATTAAATATTAGTCGGAAACATCTTACAATGGAACACTCAGGAATGTCCCTTTAAGGTGCAGATTCCGTAATACTTATTCCGTAACAATCACTTTCTATGCAAATAGGTTTCGTAGATTCCATTTATGCGTCTCCATACGTCTGTGTTTCTTTGTCTGCTTATCCCATGACTCCATACATTTTGGACTGGGCTTCTAGATTATTGTAGCCCCACTCCCTTGTCTAGTGATATTCAATATTGGGCTAGTAAATAACTATTATTGCCATGCCTGTCTGCTAGTGAATTGTTTTTGGTCTAATGTTGCAGTTAAATCTATTTTGTAAATATGAATATCCTGTCCCCCACCCCCAGTGTTAGTGTCTTTAAGCTCTCTCTCTCTCTCTCTCTCTCTCTCTCTCTCTCTCTCTCTCTCTCTCTCGGTGTCATATCTGATTTTTACTATTATTAGTAAAAGTGTATTAACTTAAAGTAAAGTAGGGCTAGTGTATGTTTAATTGTGGCTAGTACATTTTTTAAATAACTGATCCCATGGCTAGTGGATTTTATAGAAATTCTAAAAGCCCTGAATTTTTGGATTACGTATACATAAACGCGTGTTCGTGTTCGTGTTCGTGTTCGAACAAATGTAATTCGTGCACCAGCGAACACGTAAATGTCGATGTTGTTGTCGCAGGACGGGACCAACACACGGTCTCCTAGTCCATAAACCAGCTTCTCGAAGTCGGTTCCGAATGGTTTGTGCAGACACCCTTCTCAAACCCGGTATGCATCCAGCAGCGTTCATTGCTGTGGCAGTTTGGTGACGCAAGTGCAAAACCCGGATGTAGGGATCTTGTGCAGATCTGGGCCGGTCTTCAGCTGATTGAAACTGCTGGTACCTGTTCCAGAGACGTGAAATGGTAACTGGAGGCGGCCTATTGCAATGTTTCGATTCGGCAGACTTAGTCTTGGCATCTTGTAGCTCGTGTACGTCGAAATAAAAATGAGGCATCATTGTGAGCATTGCAGCTTTAAATACCCATCACTACACCAATGTTTTCCCCGAGTTTCACGTGCATTCGCAAAAATCTGATAATTTCACGCCGATTTCCTGCAGTTGTCGCACAACGTGCGTTAAATTTGTTTTAGGGTGCATTTGGGCATGCTGTCCCATTCCATGAACATTAGCAAACATGGTCATTCAGCTACATTGTAAAACAAAACGATATTTTGTAAAATCAAACACTTGTTTTTTCCCTATCACCTATGCGTTTCCTTTTTGACAGAATATAAATATACTAATAGAAAGAAATAGTGGATCACACTACTGACATTCAATCTAACATCACTAGCATTCAGTCTCACATTACTGACATTCAATCGCACATTACTGACATTCATTTTCACATTACTACATTACTGGCATCCAATCCCACATTACTGACATTCAATCTTACATTACTGACATTCAGTCTCACATTACTGACATTCAATCCCACATTACTGACATTCAATCTCACATTACTGACATCAAATCCCACATTACAGGCATCCAATCCCACATTACTGACATTCAATCTCACATTACTACATTACTGGCATCCAATCCCACATTACTCGCATCCAATCTCACATTACTGACATTCAATCCCACGTTGCTGACATTCAATTTCACATTACTGACATTCAATCTCACATTACTGACATCCAATCCCACATTACTGGCATCCAATCCCACATTACTGACATTCAATCCAACATTACTTACATTCAATCTCACATTACTGACACTTAGTCCCATATTACTGATATTCAATCTCACATTACTGACATTCAGTCTCACATTACTGACATTCAGTCTCACATTACTGACATTTAATCTCACATTACTGACATTCAGTCTCGCATTACTGACATTCAATCCCACATTACTGACATTCAGTCTCACATTACTGACATTCAATCTCACATAATATCTTTTTACTTTATCGTTTTACGAAGCTGACACTGACTGAAATGTGGTTTACACTACAACATACTTCTTCCTCTCAGTGTATTAAAATACAAACTGAATATCCGAGGATTTATTAAGGGCACGATCTTGCAATGCGACAGCTCTACGTGTTAGGGAGTGGGGACTGGTGGGTTAATATGACATTTTAAAAATCTATTGCAATTCAGGCTATTGATGAAAACCTGTTTCTTTGCTCTAATGTTCACGAAACTCACTGACACACTTAAGACACTATCACTAGCCTTAAACAAGTCTGACTGTGATGGGGATTTTTCTGATATCAGGTCTGTCTGGTCTGACGGGATGTCTCGGGCGATGTCTGACCTTGTGCCCCGGACTGACGTGCTAGAACCTTTTTTAAATATCTGGTCACGTTAGGTTTTCATTCACAGACCAGTTCATGCATGGGCCCGGAGGCATGCGATCCTAAAGGTGAAGCCACATGATGTGAATAGCCCGTACGAGAATAGCCAACTGAATTAGCAGCGGATGAATTCATAGTGTTTGTCTTGTCACATTCGGCTGTTCTTTTGGCTATTATCGTACGAAACACTCGTATCGTGTGGCATAAACTTAAGGGCGAGCCATTCGACGTTAATGCCAAATTCGGTTTGACACTTAGCGGTGAGAGACGTAGCCAAGTGGTAAAGCACTCGCCTGATGCACGGTCGGTCTAGGATCGATCCCCGTCGGTGGATCGATTAAGCTATTTCTCGCTCCAGCCAGTGCATCACAACTGGTGTAACAAAGACCGTGGTATGTAATACACTGTCTGTGAATAACCGACCCCTTCCTGCTAATCGGAGAGAGTAGCCCATTGCGTAGCGACATTTGTGTGATCCGTAACCATATATCCGACGCCAAGTAAAATGTGTTGAGTGCGTCGATAAATAAAACTGTATTTCCTTCATATTTAGCTTGATATATTTCGTGCTTATATCCAATTAACGTTCAAGCACGCCGCCCTGGCCTCACACCTCGGCTATTTAGGCTGTCTGTCCACGGCAGGGGTTAATTACTGGTGGATAGAGAGAGCTACTCTTTTCGATTAGCAGCAAAGGGTCTTTTATATGCACCATCCCACAGACAGGATAGTACATACCACGGCCTTTGTTACAATAATAACAATAATAACAATAATAATAATTATAATTATAATTATATTATTATTATATTTATTTTTGTACTGAAGTTGTGTGTGTTAAACATTAATTTATCCATTCTTTGCCTCTTTGAATTCACAGAAAAAACCCACTATGAAAGAAAGAAATGTTTTATTTAACGACGCACTCAACACATTTTATTTACGATTATATGGCGTCAGACATATGGTTAAGGACCACACAGATTTTGAGAGGAAACCCGCTGTCGCCACTTCATGGGCTACTCTTTCCGATTAGCAGCAAGGGATCCTTTATTTGCGCTTCCCATAGGCAGGATAGCACAAACCATGGCCTTTGTTGAACCAGTTATGGATCACTGGTCGGTGCAAGTGGTTTACACCTACCCATTGAGCCTTGCGGAGCACTCACTCAGGGTTTGGAGTCGGTATCTGGATTAAAAATCCCATGCCTCGACTGGGATCCGAACCCAGTACCTACCAGCTTGTAGACCGATGGCGTAACCACGACGCCACCGAGGCCGGTAAAACACCATGAAGACTGCGTCTAATTCTAGCCACTGTAAAGTCAGACGGTAATCAAGCTCCCAAATATACGCTCGTAAGATGAACGGTACGATTGTCTCCGAATTGCCCAGCTAGCTACTCCCACATGTGTTCTCTAGGGGCACGTTAGGTGAATAAGCTGGTCGATCCAATCCTTTGGTGACGAACACTATAATTAACAACACGAATACAGTGATCTGCAATGAATCGTCTTGAGCTATGCACCCACCGCGCCGCACTACCCATACATCGCAAACAGTTTAATTTGATAATGCCGGGGCTCTGCGGCGACTCTCGACATCAACATGTACTGTTGGACAAGCGCTTCCAGAGACGGATCTAGGGGGTCGTGGGGGTGGTGGGGGTGGTGGGTGGGGGAAGTTGCAGGGCCCCGAGCTCCCCTAAATTTTGCGATTATATATTATTTTTTATTTCTTGACGATCCCCTCCAAACCTTTCCCAAAGTTCCATTGGCATTCCGCCTCATGTCATTGCCCTCCCGCCCCCCAAAAAAAAAAAGAAAAAAAAGAGAAGGATTTTGTGGATCCGCCACTGGCCTCTCCGTGTTTACTTGTCATGCTCGAAATGCCATTAGTCCATTCAAATAGTTTTGTTAAAATATCAAGCACTACCTAAGATAGGTAGTAAAACACGGGGCACACTATTTCAAGAGAACCGTTGTTCTGTTCCCGTGTCGGTTATGCAGCATTAAAATCACGAGAACCGCCAATCGGTTACATGGTGAACAATTACATTCTACAATTAAATGTACCATATATCGGTAATAAAAGTTAAAATCAAGTTTATTTTTTAAAATACATTTGAACCACCAATTTAGCACAGAGATGTAGTTCAAGTCTTTTAGGATTAGGTAAGCCTAACTCATCGGTTACAGGAACAATATTCACGTTACTGAACAATCGGTTATCTAAGTAAAATATCAAACTTCAAACGTATTACACCGTTAAGTTCATGAGAATATGTCAATTTATTTCCCAAAAGCCTTAACGTGCAGCCCTGAAAGTAGTTGATTCTTGGAAGTATATTTTCATGCAACTCGGTGGAACCATTCTCTATAATTGTTTTGCCCCATTCTAACCATTGCCCTACGACCAATATATGAAAAGCATGTGCTGTCTTGTATATGGGAAGTGGATATAAAAGATCCATTACTGTTAATGGGAAAAAATGTATCTAGGTTTTCTTCTAAGACTATAGGCCTATGTGAGAATTATTAAATGATTCTACAGAAAACAGTGGTAACATATACGACTAAATCTGCCCTTGCAGTCTACGGTTTTTACCGGCCTCGGTGGCGTCTTGGTAGGCCATCAGTCTACAGGCTGGTAGGTACTGGGTTCAAATCCCAGTCGAGGCATGGCATTTTTAATCCAGATACCGACTCCAAACCTTGAGTGAGTGCAAGGCTCAATGGGTAGGTGTAAACCACTTGCACCGACCAGTGATCCATAACTGGTTCAACAAAGGCCATGGTTTATGCTATCCTGCCTGTGGGAAGCGCAAATAAAAGATCCCTTGCTGCCTGTCGTAAAAGAGTAGCCTATGTGGGGACAGCGGGTTTTCCTCTAAAAAATAAAAGATCCCTTGCTGCTAATCGGAAGAGTAGCCCATGTAGTGGCGACAGCGGGTTTCATCGCAAAATCTGTGTGGTCCTTAACCATATGTCTGACGCCATATAACCGTAAATAAAATGTGTTGAGTGCGTCGTTAAATAAAACATTTCTTTCTTTCTACGGTTTTTGATCGACGCCACGAATCGCAGAGCCAGAAGCCTTGGTGTGCGGTTAACGCCGTAGCCATGTCGCAGTGATTTCATGCCGGCGGTCATTGGCGCAGCAATGATCGTAGAAATCAAAATAATTTAAAATTTGCTGGCGTCGTTTGTAAATGACGCCGGCGAATAAGGCGCCGGTCAAAAAACCGCAGCCCGCATGGGCAGCGTGCTGCTATAGAAACACGTTTAGTCAACGTAAGCTGCGTTCACACATACACTTTAATTCAATTAAACTGGTGTAACTAAACCAGTTTAAAATGAAAGTGTGAACGCGATCTTTTCGCTAGTGCTATAGCTAAACCGGGATGGCTAAAACACTTCGGTAGTTAAACTGCTGGGGCGGGACGTATAGTCCAGTGGTAGAGGGGCTCGCTCGATGCGCGGTCGGTGTGGGATCGATCCCCGTCGGTGGACCCATTGGGCTATTTCTCGTTCCAGCCAGTGCACCACGACTGGTATATCAAAGGCCGTGGTATGTACTACCCTATCTGTGTGATGGTGCATATAAAAGATCCCTTGCTGCTAATCGATAAAAGTAGCCCGTGAATTAGCGACAGCGGGTTTCCTCTTTCAACACGACTGGTATATCAAAGGCCGTGGTATGTACTACCCTGTCTGTGGGATGGTGCATATAAAAGATCCCTTGCTGCTAATCGAAAAGAGTAGCCCATGAAGTGGCTACAGCGGGTTTCCTCTCTCAATATTTGTTTGGTCCTTAACCATATGTCTGACGCCATATAACCGTAAATAAAAATGTGTTGAGTGCGTCGTTAAATAAAACATTTCTTTCGTTTTAACTCTTTCAATATCTGTGTGGTCCTTAACCATGTCTGACGCCATATAACCGTACACAACACGTGTTGAATGCGTCGTTAAATCAAACATTTCTATTTTATTCTGTTCTAGTTAAATTGCTATAACAAAAAGAGGTTAAATGCAAATATGAACGCAAACTGTTTTAGCTAAATTAGTCTATGACGTCACAGTCGCAATAAGCAGTAAGTGCGTCAGGAACCGCCTAACAGACTCATAGTCCATTGTTGTTTTGATGTCTTGCGCAAGTGCGCATAACTACATTTCAGTTTCATACCGATGTGAAAGGAACGCAGGTCCGTAGGACTTTGGTTCCTGGGAACAGTAGTCCTATCGGACCTCCATAGCTTAGGAACCATAGTCCTACCCGGACTTTCAAACCTGGTTTATTTGTAAGTTTTTTTTTTTCTTTTTCCCTAGGACTTGTATTCCTACCGGACTTAAATTCCTTTTACACCGGTATAGCTGTTACACGTGTGAACGCGCGTCATTCTGAACTCCCTAAAAATGTTTTAGATAAAACACTACAGTTAAACCAGTGGGAATGGGAATGGGAACTCTATTTACGTGCCCATATCCAAACGGTTCAGGCACGCCTACCACGGGTCCAGCCTCTGACATCGCCAGTGGGTGGTTCCGGGGCAGGAAGGGGTAGGGGGTAAGGGAGGGGGTTAAACCAGTTTAACTCGTGTACGTGTGAACACAGCTATATACTAGCACCTCACAGATGTAAGTAAATACCTCAACACACCGCCCTTGGGACTAATTGAAGACCTTGTAAACACAAGTTGCTCGTTTAGGTTATAACAGAAAATGTCTGTGACTGCTCTAGTTCCGGACATAAATTGTCCTGCTGATTGTAATGGCGTCTTCTTGCACATGCGTCTATTAAAATAACAGCTGGTACATGTGTAGCAGCCCTAATCCAATTACGCGCAATCGCTGGTCTGGTCAATGTCATATGTCGCCAGTGTCTGGCGTTGTAGTATTCAATAGTTAAAGGGACATTTCTGAGTTTGCTGCAACTTTTAATATGTTATCGACTAACATAGCCTTTTTGACGATTGTAATTACATATCAAATATATTTTACTGCATAAAATATTAGTGGCTGTATACTAAACGTGTTTCTAAACGTTCTTATATATGTACCAGGTTAAATTTCATTTTATTCCCTTTAATATAATGTGTTCGTACGTACGAAATTATTTGAAGACAGAATCAAGTTTGGGCTTGTTACAAATATTAAGACGACCAAAAACGCATTGAATATACAGACACTGATATTCTAAGCAAGAAAATATATTTAATATGTAAGTTTAATTGTAGAAATATTTTATTTGTTGGTAACATCTTACTATGCAGCAAACTCAGGAATGTCCCTTTAAAATCGGAAAAGAAAGGAATGTTTTGTTTAACAGGAAGGAAGAAGATGTTTTATTTAACGACGCACTCAACACATTTTATTTACGGTTATATGGCGTCGGACATATGGTTAAGGACCACACAGATATGGAGAGAGGAAACCCGCTGCCGCCACTACACGGGCTACTCTTTTCGATTAGCAGCAAAGGATATTTTATATGCACCATACCACAGACAGGATAGCATATGTTTTGTTTAACAAAACCTACGACTATTTGGTGTTGGAATTTTATATTTTTATGTGGTTTTTTGTTTGTTTGTTTTTGTTTGTTTTTTTAATTTGTTATTCGTTTGTTAGTTTGTTTATTGGATGGATGGATGGATGGTTGGTTTTGTTTCTTTGCTTGTTTGTTTCGTTTTGTTTTGGATCTTTTCTTTACTCTTTTATGAGGATACATAAAAGGTTGATAAAGCCATATCATTATTATTGTTTAAAAAATAACAACCCAAAACAAACAGACAAAATTACAACAAAAAACAAAACAGAACAAAACAAAACAAACAAAACAAATAAACAAAAGAAGAAACAAACAAACTATAATGCTAATTTAAAGAGCTATTTAATTGTAATAGCATAACCACCCTCCGTAATATTTTAAAATTAATTTCTGAAATAACAAGTAATATCTCTAAAATCACTAAATACTATATAAAATACTGACTCGTAATATGTTTTCTAGTATAATATATGTGATCGTCAGTTTGTCATTCCTTTCAGTCTATATCTCGTACCAGCCAGTGCACCACAACTGGCATATCAAATGTCGTGGTATGTGCTATCCTTTCTGTGGGATGGTGCATATAAAACAGCCCTTGCTACAAACGAATTTTTTTTATCGGGTTTCCTCTCTAAGACTATATGTCAAAATTATCAAATGTTTGACATCCAACTATAGCCGATGATTAATAAATCAATGTGTTCTAGTGGTGTCGTTAAGCAAACCAAACGTTTTCTTGCCATTGTAAATACCCATTGTACAGTATTTCCTCATAATTATGCTGTCCGTCGTTTCGCGGCCTGGCTATACCGTAACAAATTCCGTTTCAAAGTTTCAAGTTTTAACGGTATATCCTGTTGACTACAACCAATACGATGTTTTTCGGTTAATGTTTTTTGATAAAAAAAACAAAAAACAACAACACTGACACGTCCTTGTAGATTGTAGTTTATGGGTTTGTAATTTGTTTCTTCGATTATACCACACGTGTTGCTCGTAGACGCTAAAATACCAGACTAACGTTGGCAATAGCTGGTCGATAAATCAATATTATATTGAACTTCTTATTTACATACAGGCGCTAAATTTAGATGTTGAGATCATGCACTGCGCGTCAGAATTACAGTCATATGTTGTTTGCTCGAGGCGTTTTTTGGTAATCACTAGGTGGGAACTCGGGTAATGTGGGGGTGGGGGTGGGGGGTGGGGGGGTTGGGTGGATCTAACTTACTAACTAGAGGGGGCTCGTTTTGAAAGCACCGCCCATAGACTTTAGCTTCCTTGTACTTAACGATATGAACGAAAACGTTTATTTGTTTTGTTTAACGACACCACTAGAGCACATTGACTTATTAAGCATCGGCTATTGGATGTCAAACATATGATCATTTTGACACAGTCATGGAGAGGAAACCCGCTACATTTTTTAATTAGTAGCAAGGGATTTTTATATATATATATACACCATCGCACAAACAGGATAGCACACACCACGACCTTTGAAATACCAGTTGTGGTGCACTGGCTGGAACGAGAAATGGCCCAACGTGCCCACCCACCGACGGGGATCGATCCTAGTCCGACCGCGCATCAGGCGTGCGTTTTACCACTGGGTTACGTCCCGACCACGAGATGAATGAAGTTAATGCTTTGTTTAAGTCTTTTGAATAATCACGTTACCATAATGAGGTTTAATAAAAATAAATTGTATGAATGTTGTATGAACAAGCATTTTAAACTTTGACCCATCTGGTGTTATTTGGTTCAGTACTACCGAGAAGGTTACCTGTTGTTAAATATACATAGTATTATATTTGTTAGACTACTTAAAATCAGTATTTGTTTATTAGACAAAATCCTAATGAGTTTTAGCACATGTTCGAAAAAACAAAACAAATCTCATTAGAAACTATCGAACTAGCTTTCCTAGGAGATCTCTAATTATACAAAACCTAACACAATTACTTTACTTTTTGAAACGTCTTCATTGTAGAGCAAAGCTGGTATATAAATATTTGGAAATAAAAATCAATGACATTAGCGTAGCAAGGATTTTATATTAGGAGCACCGACAATGAGGTCAGGACAACCATACTGCCTATGAGTAGTGTCACGCGGCGACAGTAAATAAAAAAAAAATGGTGGGGAAAAAAGAAATGTGATTGGGGTAGTATGGCCCCCATGAACTGTCTTCTTGGCTAAGCAAGCTACGCCAGTGATCTATGAACGTGAATATTTTTTAGTATTTATTATACACGAGAAACGTAGCCCCCATACCCCTCCCCCTTGGCTACGCCAGTACTCTATGACAGTAAACCTTTTTTTAAGTATTTATTATACACGAGAAACGTAGCCCCCGATACACCTCCCACCCCCTTTGGCTACGCCAGTACTCTATGACAGTAAACCTTCTTTTTAGTATTTATTATACACGAGAAACGTAGCCCCCGATACACCCCCACCCCACTTGGCTACGCCAGTACTCTATGACAGTAAACCTTTTTTTAGTATTTATTATACACGAGAAACATAACCCCCATACGTCCCTCCCCTCCGGCTACGCCAGTACTGTATGAACGTAAACCTTTGTTTGTGTGTTTAGTATCCACATTATAGATTTATACACAAGACAACAGCTGTCTGATTCACAAGTTATTGAGCCCTAGATGACAGATATCTGCCATTTCATAACACGTCTTGGGTGTCATCTATTGTTAGCGGTGTGTGCACAGATACCGAGTTATCACTCCCCGGTTTGGCTGCTACGAACTGTGGACAGACGCTAATATAGTGGTCGGGGGCTTGTTAATGACTGCAGACGCCCAATCGAACGTCGCACGTGTACGCGCTGTGAAAGAGACGTGATTATAGATGTCGCCAATCTGACCTTATGCATGCAGAAGAAACAAATTGATTTATTTCTTGAAACTCGGGCTGTTTCTGCGACTCTCAACTCCAAATGCTTCTCGCTAAATCAATGATAGTCTGTAAATGAATTTGTATTGGCGTACAGAGAGAGAGGGGAAATGACTGTCTTTTGTTATTTATCTTGCAGATATTGACCGTGATCACTGGAGAAAGGTGCTTTGGAATACAGAAAGACTTCTCCGTTCCCGGAATTAGATTGGCGCCCAGAGCCCTCTGCCCGTGACGCGACCAGGAGCCGATACTGCTTCGAGTCCATCAAACATGACATGCACATCGAAGTTTGATTCCACGGAATAGCATTTCCCTCGTCTATGGATCGAAAACGGTAAAACCCATTTGTGTGCTTCATATGAAATATTCTGTTGATCACGAATCTTAAAGTGGATTGAGACACCATCCATCGATGGTTTAATCACCAAGTTAGCAAAACATTCACAGGATATTTATGTTGTAACCCAAAATGCTTCGAGTTTGTTCTGAAGGTGTTAAAAGTCAAATAATAAAATAAGACACTGGGTTTTTTCTTCTGGTACCTTGTTGCTGCTTCATGCGAAACTTCCAAAAATGACTGACGGAGAACAGAGGCACCGCGTCGTGTTGCTGGGATGTTGTAAAGTCGGCAAATCCGCCATACTGACGCGATTTCTAACGCACACGTTCGTGGAATCTTACAAAGAGACAGTGGAGGACCTGTTTTGTCGCGACTTCGAAAGTCACGGGACGACTATTAGAGTGGATTTTCTAGACACCGCGGGAAATAACGAATTTCCCGTCATGCGTAAGCTATCGATCACAACTGCCCATGCGTTTGTTCTGGTCTATTCGATCACGAGCGAGAAATCGTTCGAGGAGATGAAGAAGATTTGGGAACGGATCAAAGAGGAGAGGAGCAACTACCAGGATCTACCGTGCGTGGTGGTGGGCAACAAGCTGGACTTGGAAAACAACAGGGAAGTGGAGAAATTCGACGCGCTCAACTGGATCTACAGCGAGGGTTTTAGCGGAGGCTTCATCGAAGTGTCGGCGAAGAACGAACAGTCGAACGTCTCCGACATCTTCCGTCTTCTCTTGGAACAGTCGAGGGGCACCCAGGAGCCGGAGTGTCTGTCCCCAAGGCGGATGAGTCTCGGGGAGACGGACGACGAGAAGGCGGAGAAGGCCGAGAAGACGCAGGAGTGGGACAGTGACGCTATTAAGTTCAATCGAAGTAGGAGCTTGATCAGGAGGGTGAGCAAGCCCAGGGTAAGACGGACGTGGCATCGTGGTCACCACAACAAGGAGAGTCACGATGACTGTACGATATCTTGAGGTGATGGTTGTCTTCATTTTAGAGAAAGAGAAAAAAAAAGAAACCCCAAACCCAACAATTAAAAAGACAATAATTAATTTTAATGAATTTATTCTGTTTCGTTGTACGTTTTCACACTTGGATTTATAGATTCTTCCAGCCCAGATTAGAGGAGCGGGAGATTGTAATATAGCTTTCATGACCGTTTGAGATCTGAATTACGCATTTTACAAAGTTTGCTAAGATGTCAAAACATATCTTGTCAAAGATAGTCAAACGTATGTTAAATGGCCACTAAAGGAAGTGTCAAAAGTGTCCTTACAAGCCAGTTAGCTGTTCGTATAGATCATTATACCGTACTTCTCTATGGTATAGAATAACATTAAATCGGTAGATGATGGTTGGTGGTTGCTTAACGGAACTGGTGACTTGCGGATGTGTAGAAGCGATGGAAAATACTTTTCTAGTGTCGGTCGAATCACTCGCGCAGGTTCTACCCTTGTTATTTTTCCTTTACTTTAATCACAGATAAGGTTTCTATGAGATTCATGTTAATGAATCTGGAGCCAATTTCACTAAACATCATAAATGCACGCCTGCGAATAGCAATTATACCAGCCAAACATTTACATGCGCTTGTCATCTATTTCATGCAGAAAATGACATCTTATGGAAGACATATCATTTTAAGAACTAATAAAAATGAAATATGTATGCTTCAATCTATATTAGTTGTACTGTTAGTAGTAATAAGAATCGTGGATTAGTCGTAGATTTACGTTGACGTGCAAAAGCAGGCTTACGATGTTTTGTGAAATTGGGCCCTGATTTCTAGTTATTAGGTCTAAAATTTGCATCAACGATTATTGCACGCACAGTAGTCTCGCTATGCAATTATTATTCTGCAATGTGTTTTCACAAAAACGGCTTTGTCGCCATCCGTGACAACAATTCTGTAAATTATCCTGAGATTGTCCGTGACAGGTCTACTCATTTTCATTAATAAGATACTTTGGTTTCCAGTGAGTTGATCTGCAAGAATGGTCGCCATAGAAACAAAGCTCTGAGCTCTTGGGATGCTGTGATTCTGAAGTTAAGGACTTTGAACACGGAATTGGTGTTACGCGTACATTAGACCCATGTTAATATTCCCGGCGGTTATACAACATTCACTTAATTGCAAAGCATACCAGTCTGTACACGAAACTGAATTGCTATTAAGACTGATTTATTATTAGTTCAAGAGCTAGAAGTGACCAAGTATTTGACGGACATTTTTTAAAAGACCTTGTTCTAGGCTTTTCAGAAAGTCAATTAATAAGCTTTGCGAGCAATGGAAAATATCACATGTAGAGGTAAAAGGTCAGATAAGTACAAAAAATCATTCCGCCCCCCCCCCCCCCCCCCCCCCCCCCCAATGAAATGACTTTTATTAGGCATACTTTCCAAAGAAAAGTCTTTTTGGGTGATTCCCCTGGCACCATAATGTATAATTTGACAAAATACATTTCATTCCAGTGGAAATTGTGTAGAATGTTAGAGTTTCTAACTCATGCGTAATCTAGTTCTTGTATTTTAAACGTATAATGTGTATTTGGCGCAAAAGAATTGGAAACCTATGTTCTGTTATCGTGGTAAAATTTCCTTGAATTATCGAATGTAGTGATAGCGTGTTCGGTGTTATTAACGTGATAACGCAAATGGCATGTGCAAATGTATGGGTGAAATAATGAGGCCTAATGTTATATAAGTGACAATGCTGTTATTGGATTTCCTTTATACTGGTCCACCAAGGAGTGCTAATCGATTACAATTTAATAAATTGCTGGAAATGATACAAACGTACTTTTCTTAAAGGCACTCCGAATAGTGGTTAATTGGGATTTATTTACGTATTATTTATTTACTTATTTATTTATTTAACTTTTTAATTTAATTATTTGTGTACTTATTTACTTATTTTATTTTATTTATTTATTTACTGATTTATTTATTTGTTGCAGTGGAGATATTTATCGGATAGCTATAACTAGAGTAGGCTATTCTGATATTTAGCGAATGTGTGTTTTATTCAATGTTTTAATCATCATTTGTGATCAAACATAAGAGTCGTGATATCAGTACTAGAAACGATGTAATGTGGGACTGAATGTCAATAATGTTGGACTGGATATCGGTAAGGTGGAACTGAATGTCAGTAATGTGGGTCTGGATGTCAGTAATGTGGGACTGAATGTCGATAATGTAGGACTGGATGTCAGTAATGTGGGACTGGATGTCAGTAATGTGAGATTGAATGTCAGTAATGTGGGACTGGATGTCAGTAATGTGGGACTGGATGTCGATAATGTAGGACTAGATGTCAGTAATGTGGGACTGGATGTCAGTAATGTGGGACTGAATGTCGATAATGTGGGACTGAATGTCAGTAATGTGGAACTGAATATCAGTAATGTGGGACTGGATGTCAGTAATGTGGGACTGGATGTGGGACTGGATGTCAGTCATGTGAGACTGAATGTCAGTAATGTGAGACTGAATGTCAGTAATGTGGCACTGGATGTCAGTAATGTGGGACTGGATGTTAGTAATGTGGGACTGGATGTCGATAATGTGGGACTGAATGTCATTAATGTGGGACTGAATGTCAGTAATGGAACTGAATGTCAGTAATGTGGGACTGGATGTCAGTAATGTGGGACTGGATGTAAGTAATGTGGGACTGGATGTCGATAATGTGGGACTGAATGTCAGTAATGTGGGACTGAATGTCAGTAATGCAACTGAATGTCAGTAATGTGGGACTGGATGTCAGTAATGTGGGACTGGATGTCAGTAATGTAGGACTGGATGTCAGTAATGTGGAACTAGATGTCAGTAATGTGGGACTGAATGCCGATAATGTGGGACTGAATGTCAGTAATGTGGGACTGAATGTCAGTAATGCAACTGAATGTCAGTAATGTGGGACTGGATGTCAGTAATGTGGGACTGGATGTCAGTAATGTAGGACTGGATGTCAGTAATGTGGAACTAGATGTCAGTAATGTGGGACTGAATGCCGATAATGTGGGACTTAATGTCAGTAATGTGGCACTGGATGTCAGTAATGGGGGACTGGATGTCAGTAATGTGGGACTGGATGTTGATAATGTGGGACTGGATGTCAGTAATGTGGGACTGGATGTCAATAATGTGAGACTGAATGTCACTAATGTGGGACTGGATGTCAGTAATGTGGCACTGGATGTCAGTAATGTGGGACTGGATGTCGATAATGTGGGACTGAATGTCAGTAATGTGGAACTGAATGTCAGTAATGTGGGACTGGATGTCAGTAATGTGGGACTGGATGTGAGACTGGATATCAGTAATGTGGGACTGGATGTCAGTAATGTGGAACTGGATGTCAGTAATATGGGACTGAATGTCGATAATGTGGGACTGAATGTCAGTAATGTGGAACTGAATGTCAATAATGTGGGACTGAATGTCAGTAATGTGGAAGTGGATGTCAGTAATGTAGGACTGGATGTCAGTAATGTGAGAATGAATGTCAGTAATGTGGGACTGAATGTCAGTAATGTAGGACTGAATGTCAGTAATGTGGGACTAGGTGTCAGTAATGTGGGACTGGATGTCAGTAATGTGGGACTAAATGTCGATAATGTAGGACTGGATGCCAGTAATGTTGGACTGGATGTCAGTAATGTGGGACTGAATGTCAGTAATGTGGGACTGAATACCAGCAACACGACTGATTACCTGACACTATGGGTGAGGGTTTTCGTTGCAGTCTCTATATCCTGTTAGTATTGGTGCGATCCTTTATTTCTTTCCATCAGTATATTTAATTATGCCAAAGAGTTCCTCAAGTTACTATTGTCAAAAAAAAGAGTTATTTCACAAATGATCATTTCAGGGTAGCGTCGTTTAATCCAGTTTGTCATTGTTGTGTTGTACATACAATTAAGGTTAAAGAGAGTTGCCCTGTGTTTCTGGGTCTCGTTCCACGAAGTAATCTTAGCACTAAAGCGCTCGCTTGATGCGTGGTCGGTCTAGGATCGATCCTCGTCAGTGGGCTGACTGGGCTAAAAGATCCCTTGCTACCAATGGAACGAAAATGTGGCGGGTTTCCTATCTAAGACTATATTTCAAAATTACCAAATGTTTGACATCCAATAACCGATGATTAATAAAAATCAATGTGCTTTAGTGGTGTCGTTAAACAAAACAAACTTTAATGTTTTACAGTAGTTGTTTTGGTGTGTCTTAATTGTGGGTGTATCATTCAAATTATTTATGGGCGTGATTGGTTTTAAAAATAATTATTTCCTTACCACCTGTAATCTTATTGAACAACATCCTGGAATAAAGCCAGCTGTAAATCGATAAAGTCGTTTTCTGTAGTAACCGCCAATTATTCCAGATCATGGTCTTTAGCTTATACAGATTATACAGTTATGTAACGTGTGTATTCTTATGTGATGTAAATACACTAATCTTTCTGAATGTAATGCGTGCGCACCGGGTAAGACAATGTACGTTGGTTTTAGTTTTTTTAGTGTGTGCCCTACTCTGTATAAATAATGATAAAAATATGGCTTGTGAGACCTCCCCCCCCCCCATACACACACACACACACACACTACTAAAGACTATGGCCCCCACACTCCACATATCGTTCTTACGGACCTGTGATGTGTCATGTGTCTTGACCCCCTCCTCCCCCTCCACTAAAGACTATGGCCCCTGCACTCCAGATATCGTTCCTATCGGCCTGTGGAGTGCCATGGGGCTTGTGACACCCCTTCTTCCCTTCTACTAAAGACTATGGCCCCTGCACTCCAGATATCGTTCCTACCGGCCTGTGGAGTGTCATGGGGCTTGTGAACCCCCTTCTCCCCTTCCACTAAAAACTATGGCCCCTGCACTCCAGATATCGTTCCTACGGGCCTGTGAAATGCCAATATGCAAAATTAAAAGTCCAGTCCTTCTCATTTATTAGTAACAGTACTTTGTGTGTCTAATTCACAAAGCTCTCTTAGGCTCTCTGGGGCTCTCTTAAACAACATCACAAGTCTTTGGGGCCGGATTTAGCTCAGTCGGTTGAGTGCACGGTTGAAGTTCTTGCGTCGTAGGATCGAACCATCTCGGTGGATCCATTCAACTTTTTTTTTTCTCGTTCCAATCAGTGCACCACAACTGGTCAAAGGCCGTGGTATGTGCTTTCTTGTGTGAGGGGAAAGTGCATGTAAAAGATCCCTTGCTGCATCAGGAAAACATGTAGCGGATTTCGTCTCATGAATACGTGTCGGAATTACCAAATGTTTGACATCCAATAGCAGATGATTAATTACATTGCACTGCGAAATAGCAAACTTGCTATATTTCAATGAATTAGGCGATTAAAATACGGTTAGTGTGTGATGAGCGTAAGTTATTTGAGTGAACTTGACCCAATTTTCACCCATTTTTTTTTTTTTAAATGAAGATAATGTCACCTGAATAGTATATTTTACCAAAGTACGTGACAGCGAAAGAGTAACTCTATATTTTACTCATTATGTAATTCTAGATACGAACACACGATTTCATTTATTCGTAGAAATGATTAAATGACTCTATATAGAAAGATGTAATCTTTAAAAAAAAAAAAAAATTGTTGTAAAAATCCATATATGTTCGAAACGGGATACGCTTTTTCTCTTTAAACGAGAGTATTTAAATTATTTTGATTAGCGAACACTAGTTATGAAGTTTATCGTTTATTTTGTTTAACGACACCACTAGAGCAAATTAATTAATTAATTAATTAATTAATCGTCGGCTACTAGATGTCAACGATTTAATCATTTTGACTCGTAGTCTTCAGAGGAAACCCGTTACATCTATCCATTGGCAGCAAGGAATCTTTTATATGCAGTTTCCCCACAGACAGGACAGCACATACCATGGGAACTGCTTAGAACGGACAAAAATAGACCCACCGAGGAAGTTCGATCCTACAATCCAAACGCCGTGGGCGAGCACTCTACCGACTGAACTAAATCTCACTCATTATAAAGTAAAGATGCGACTTACATGCACTAGTGGTTACACTAATGCGACCAACCAAAAATCAGGGCTGAACCTAGTTTAAAATAATCGGGGTGGGGGGGGGGGGGGAGGGGGGATTGGGGGTGGGGGGGGGTTGAGGTGTGTGGCGGAGTCGTGGATTAGCAGTGAAAAAGAATCGGTGCACATCGATACACTGTCTTCTTTAGCTAATAAAACAATATAGGGTCTTCAGTGTATTCAATTCCTGCTTTGCTCTCTGCTAGATACTGAACTATATCTGATAGGTGCAAATCGTACAGTGTGGAATCACCTTTAGCTGTTAGGCACTGCACATGATTGCTGCAAGTCGTACAGTGTGAAATCACCATTAATGTTTTCTTTAGCGACAGCTATGGCTGGTGCCAAAATGAGAGCGTGTTCATGCATTATAAATGTGAATTTTTGTTTCAGTTCGGACGTTTGAACGAACAGTATAGCCTGATATTCGAATACATTCGCCTTAGTAATGTCACACACTACACGCACGTTCTATTCACCCCATCTAACTTCTTTAGATTTTACGAATTCGTAATTCATAATATAAAAGGACAAACTTATCAAAACAAGAAGACCAGTAAAATGTTTTTTCTTCTTAAGTTGAAGCAGAGGATAACAAAACACGATCAGGCGAATTTGTTATTAAAAAAAAGTATTGTATGTAACGACCGCCTGTTTTTAACAGGCATATTTACCTGCACTGTATGCGTGATTATATTTGTTAATAAGCAACTGTATATAACGAGACCTGCTTTTAAAGGACACATAATGACTAGCTAGGTGAGCTTTATAGACAAGACACAAACTGACCCTCGATAAGTACTAAAATATAACTGGTTCGGGACGTATATATGAGTTTTTATCCAACGCTATGTTAACAATGGTCTTGTGTACAAAATCCATTTACTATAGTATGTTGTTTTTTTGTTGTTTTTTTGTTTGTTTTTGTTTTTTTACTTTTTATAAATAATACAATTATTTAACTACTGGTTTTGTTAATGTTCTTATTGCCACATGGACGTATAATAGTCATGTTTCTTGGTTTGTAGGTAATAAAAACATGACAATATATTATAATGCACAATAACAGATAATTCAAAATGTATTGATCTGTACTTGATTTATACAGATTGTAAAATCTCCTATTGTAATCGCTTTGATGATATTTTTAGAGCATTGTGATGCACATTTCATATGTTATAAATAGATAAATGGCACATGCATTGTATACTGAACAACACAAGAAACGCGAATACTGTTTTTAATGTATATATATATATATAATTTTCATGATTAAATTAATTCGGTACATCAGGGCTTCTAGAATTTGTTTTAAATCCACTAGCCATGGGATCAGTAATTAAAAAAAACTTACTAGCCACGATTAAAGATTAACTAGCCCTACTTTAATTTAAGTTGATAATACAATTTTACTACATAATAGTAATAATCAATAGTAATAATGTCACTTAAAGAGGTAGATAAAGCTTAAAAACACTAACATTGGGGTTCGGGGTGGGGGGTGGGGTCAGGTTATTCATTAAAAAACAAAAGAAGACTTAACTGCAACATTTGACCAAAAAAAAATCACTAGCCGTCGGGCATGGTAATAGGAGTTATTTACTAGCTCAATATTGAATATTACTAGCCATGGGACTGGGACTACCATAATCTAGAAGCACTGGGTAAACACACTGTCGCAATGGGCCTAACATGTTCACAAGACATTGACAATGTTAATTCTAACTGAATAATGGTAAACAAAAAACAAACAAATATTCAAAACTAAATTAACACTCGCGTTTCTTTTGTGCAGTATATTTCTGAGAGAAAAACAAACACCCTATATGTAGACTTGTTTAGAACGCAACTGTTGAGTTATCCAATTTCGTTGTGGCTGTTGGTAGTCTGAGCTTGAAGTGCATATGTAATATGTGAAGGAATTCCTTTAACTATTTAAATATAGTCCAGCAATTTGAAGGAAGGAGGAAATGTTGTATTTAACGACGCACTCAACACATTTTATTTACGGTTATATGGAGTCAGACATATGGTTAAGGACCACACAGATACTGAAGGAGGAAACCCGCTGTCACCACTTCATGGGCTACTCTTTTCAATTGGCAGCAAGGGATCTTTTATATGCACCATCCCATAGACAGGATAGCACATACCACGGCCTTTGATGTACCAGTCGTGGTGCACTGGCTGGAGCGAGAAATAGCCCACCGACGGGGATCGATCCCAAACCGACCACGCATGAAACGAGCGCTTTACCACTGGGCTACGTCCATCAGAATATTGTTAAAGCATGCTTGTCGTGGACACAACCTCGGACTTCACCAGAGAGTTCGGTCCAAGACAGATCCAGGAGATTTGTAGGTCGATCCTCTTTAGTTAGTCAAGAAATTGGTTAAAAGTGATTTATTATTATTATTATTATTATTTATTTATTTTTGTTATCAAAGTTGCGAAAATTAGTTTAAAAATTTGTGAAAACCCCCCCAACAAAAACAAACAAACAAACATGAAATTGTCACATTATCAAGTTTTGAGCATGTATCTTTATGGAGAAGGTAGTTTCCACATGCTAGGTGCTCAGATTCATGTTGTTAATGCAGTGGAGTTCTTGAGCTATCACTTACCGTGAAACACTATTACCTGTGGCCGACGCCATATAACCGTAAATAAAAGTGTTGAGTGCATCGTTAAATAAAACATGACCTTCATTCCTATTACCTGTGGCCTGTTCAGGAAGGTGAGCGGTCGCGATCAGTTTGTCTGGTACCATCGTGTTCTATCATGTCACATGCATTTAACAGTTAGGTGCAGAGAAACAGTCTAGTGTTCGACCGCGAGCGCTCGCCTTCCGGAACATGCAATTAATTGTATCGATGTTATTTTCTTCCAACATTCATGCTTCTGGTTAGCTATGTTAAAGGGACACACCCTAGTTTCAGCCCATGAAAATGCACACTATGTTTGGTTAATCTACAAACCTGTAACGCATTTGGATAAAGTTACAATTGAGTGAAAAATGAATCCGTGACTTTGAAATCGTGAAATAGCCTCTAAAAATAGACTGAAACTCGACTCCATAACTGTTACTTCTCAGATGCACGTGCGTTTTTAAAAATATAAGAAATGCATTTTGTGATATTAAAAACACCAGGATGACCAAAAACACTTCGAATGTACGGAAATGAATAATCAAAACAATAAAATCTAAATAAAGTATGATTTCAGTTATCAAAAACGGATCTAATAGTAAAAAATATGCATTAGTGTTTAAAAACTAGAGTATGTCCCTTTAAATTTCATCAAACAAATTATTATTATTATTATTATTATTATTAAACAATGTACTCAGCTTTCTTGCCAGAAATTGATATATGCAATAGAATATCACATGTTATGAATGCCTTAACAGTTAAAAAAAAAAAAAAAAATCAAATTGGAATTAAAAAAAGACACATGTTGTTTATGCAATTTCATTCTGAGGGTTGTGTTTCGTTTGTTTTACGGTTTTCAACGCATTTTTATTACACGGGATTTAGGAAAACATTTTACGCATGCGAATGTGCATTTGTGTTTGTCTTACTCTAATTTTCTTACAATCTGATGCAAGTTTTGTACACATTTATGGTAGAACAAGTTTGGTATAAAAATGTTTTCATTGATTAATAAAAGATTTAACTGCAGTAATATTGTCTTCCTTTATTATTTCTTTTCGTCTTAATTGTACAGATTGTTCCAAATACTTGGTTACATGGCGAATACAGACATTGTATTCTTAAAGAGACTGTCCTAAATTTGCTGCTATCATAACATGTTCTCGACTAGTAACACTTTGTAATGACTACTGTTAAACACGCGCAATGTTGGCGCGAGTGCGAATAATTTTAACATGCTCGTATATCACTAGAGTTTCGAGCATGTCCGTCCCGGGGCCTGTCTCTGGATAGCCAGTGACTTGCTCCGGGACAGAACAAAATTAAGGGGATAATTTTGAAATTTACATCCAAAAATTAAATAGTGGGCCTTTAAAATTTTGATGCGCATCTCTAATTAATATAATTAATAAAGAAAATTCTACTCATTAAATTTAGTCGCTAGATTAGATCGGGCGGTCAAAAAGAAATTAGATAGATAGATAGATAACACATGGTTGGGGGGGGGGAGGGGGGAGGGTGAAAATGGACAAGATTTTGAAAATAGCAATTAGTAAAAGAAATTGGTAGGATTAAAATTAGAAAGAAAAACGTTAGAAGCCAAAAATAATTGAACTGACTGCTCGGCCGAATATTTATATAATTTGGAGCATTTTAGAAGTACAGTCCAAAAATAAATAAGAGAAAGAACAGAGGATCGGACTATTTAATAATATTTAAAAAAAAGAAAGAAGTAATTTCGACATAAAATTTTGAACGAAGGTCTAAAAGTTTAAAGTCCGATTTATATGGTCCGGGCCGGGGGGGGGGGGGGGGGAGAGGGTAAGTTTGAGGTGGGCGGAATTTGGAATACGAATTTAGTAATATGCTACAAAAATTTAAGTCCAAACAATAAAATTAGAGTGCTCGACCGAAAAGGTTTTAAGGTGATTTGAGCAATTTACACGGGCTGCCAAAATAAACTGCGTCGGACTGTTTACAAAAAACAACAACAAAAAAAACCCCCAAAACATGGCGAGTTGATGGGATGGTCGGCTCGGAACTTCGGGAAGAAGTGAAGCAGGTCGATGTAGCACTCTCCCCGAAGTATTGCTGAGTAGTCTTCCGGAAGTATCAGCTTGATAATCCGATGGACGATTGGATTATCCATGTCTGATTTCAGCAAGCCTTGCCGGTACATCCCGTTCCGCTCCGACGTCAGGTAGCAGGTGCGACTTCCCTCGACGTACTGGAACTGGTACCGCCCTTGACCAGTTGGTGTTGGTCTCCAGCTCTTGGTGACGAAGGGGCCTGGCAGCTGAGAGGTCGCAGTGAACTCCCCCTTCACACAGTCGCGGTACCGTTCAGGAAGCTTGTTGCGTGCGATCTGCCAAGTCGTGGGCTGTGTGTCGGACAAATCCTGGACCGACACCTTCCTCTTCTTGGCTTCACGCTCTACAACCGTGTCGCAACAACTCGTGGAGACGCCGGTGGATTGGTTGGTGCGGACGACACTTTTTCTGTTACCATCGGCGTTGGTGCGGCAGGTGGAGGGGCCGCCACTGCCGGTTTAGCAGACAGCTTTGGCTCCCCCTTTGCCGCTCCTGGCGTCTGCTACTTCCGAGTAGACTCGGTAGTGGGAGGCGGCGACGCAGATGGGGCCGCCGCCGGCAGTTGAGCTGCCGGTTTTGGCTCCCCCTGAACCGCCCCTGCCGGTCTCGTCTTCTTCTGTGTGCCCCTTTAGCTGCTGTGGGACGACGTGTCCTCCTGATTCCCGATCTCTTCTGTTTATTGTCACCATAATACAAGGTGACAATAGCCGTGCTCCCATTGTGTTCAACACGATACTTGGCCAAGCGGCCAAGCTCGTGCAGCACAGCCCCAAGGGTGGGGTGGGGGGTAGGGGGGGGGGGGGGGGGGGGAGAGAAACCTCGACGTTTGATAAACACAACCGCATTCTGCGCTGTCTCGAGTAGGAATCTTGGTGGGGGGTTTTGTTTTTGTTTGGTCTATATTCAATTGTTTTTCTGTAGTCCCAATGTTTATAGTAATTTAAATTAGATTTTATCTTCCGATACTCACCCCCTCCCCATTCAAATTTATATATATATATATATATATATATCCCTCCCCCCCCCTCTCTCTCTCTCTCTCTCTCTCTCTCTCTCTCTCTCTCTCTCTCTCTCTCTCTCTCTCTCTCTCTCTCTCTCTCTCTCTCTATATATATCTATATATATATATATATATATATATATATTATAAAGCAGAGGGCCATATGTCATGATCCTGCAAAGCACCATGACAAATGGCCTGCATGGATGAAATATATCTGCATATAGGTACAAGTATATTTAAATTAATTTATTACTATAATAAGAAGCCATGTCATATCTAAGTGAAATTACATTTTACATGTTTCTTCTTGTTATTAACAGTATTTTATAAACTTATTACATGAATATATAGTATTATAAAGCTGAGGGCCATATGTCATGGTCCTGCACAGCACCACGACAAATGGTCTGCATGGATGAAATATATCTGCATATAGGTACAAGTATATTTAAGTTATTTTATTATTATAAGGCGTTAAAAATATGTTTCTCCAGTTGTGTGGATTAACAACTTATAGAAATATAAGTAAGACCACACTGCAAAGCCAATCAATAAAGCTCAGTTTCTTTCGAGCAGTTTTTACCCGAATTTGTCCTCTCAAACCATCTTAGATTGGAGACCGAGTAGTTAAGCTTCATGTTATAATAACAAGACTTTGTGGATTAACAAATTAATGAAATATAATTAAGACAACACTGCAAAGCCAATCAATAAACTCGCAGCCAAAGTTTCTTTCGCACAGTTTCCCCCTGAAGTGAAGAGAAACGTAATGTAAACAACACTTCAAAAAGTATTTCAACAATCTATAAAACTCTAAATTGTATAGAGCTGCTTTTCTCCGATACATCCTTTCTGCCCCGGAACCACTCCCTGGCTATGTCAGAGACTGAATCCGTGGTCGACGTGCCTGAACCTTTATGGATAGGGGCACGTTAAATGAGTTCCCATTCCCATTCTCCGATACATTTATATATGGAAGGGAATGTTTTATTTAACGACGCACTCAACACATTTACGGTTATATGGCGTCAGTCTTATGGTTAAGGACCACACGGATATTGAGAGAGGAAACCCGCTGTCGCCATTTCATGAGCTACTCTTTTGGATTAGCAGCAAGGCATATTATATATGCACCATCCCAAAGACAGGATAGTACATACCACGGCCTTTCTTACACCAGTTGTGGAGCACTGGCTGGAACGAGGAATAGCCCAATGGATCCACCGACGGCATTTATATATGGAGCATAATGAAGCAATAGCAAAATATAACAACTTTCATTTTTGTGTTACCCAATTCCGATAAAATCACAACAAATCCGTAAGACAGGGCCATTTGTCACGCCGACATTGAAAGGTTGGGGAAACCTGTGACGTAATTTATTAGCTCAGTTTTGTTTGCAAACATATGTTATTGTACAAAGAACAAAAGAATTGGGCACAAGTTTGACAACTTACGAGGCCCTCTTCTATATTCATACAATATACTTGGCGACCTATATTACATAGCTGTAAATATAAACTACATGTATACATTCAAGGATAACCAGTGTAAGGAAATGTATTATATACAAAAGAATGTGCAGGAAAGAAAAAAATATGATACAAAAGATTACACAAATAGTACATCACGTGCAGTTAAATTCGCTGTCACATTTACAAATAATCCTTATGGTAATTTAAATAATACTTTATTAATCAAAAGGATGAGTTTATATATATATATATATATATATATATATATATATATATATATATATATATATATATATATATATATATATATATATATATATATCTGAACATAAGTACATATTTCTTTATTATTGGCATCGCTTAATGTGCTTCTACCATATAACAGTAATTGTAAATCTATTGGGTTAAAAACGCTGTAAGGAATTACATAGAATCAGTCTATGTTGTTCATATTGTTTACATTGTAAGAAAAAATGGATATTGTTTTCTAATCTGTATCCACAGTTACATGAAGGGTCTGTGGAAAGTCCACATCTGTACAAATCGGCTTTTAAAGGGCTACATCCATGTCGTAATCTAGTATGCAATATATTTTCTATTCTTTTTCCACAGGAAAAATAATATGGAACTTTATTTACCACTGGTGTTGTTGCTTTTTTGAAAGACGATATTGTTTCACACTATTTAATTGCTGGGCTTAAATTATTCCATAAATCAATTGCTGAATAAATAAATGATGATTTTAATAAGCAGGTTCTAGCAAAAGGTGTAGATATGTCCTCCAGATTTCTTAACATATAAGGAACCCTTTGTTCTAATCTTTGTGGAATACAATTAGCTAAGAAATCGGGAGTCATTCCTTTCATTATTTTAAACATTGTACACAGTTTTTTTGTTTTTCTCCTTTCACTAAGTGTTGTAAGACCCGTTTCAATATATAGCGAATTACGTGAAGCAACATTTAGGCATGCCAGTGATTACCCTTGCAGCTTCTAGTTGTACATTTTCTAAATTATCTGCGTTTAATTGGGAACAGCCATCCCAGACCTCTGAAGCATATTCTAGGAAGGGATTAATGTAAGTACTATATATTCACATTAGAGTTTGACGAGTTAATAACAGTCTGTATTTCCTTAATACTGAGATCATTACCGATGCTGATGTGCATACATTTAGAATAATGACTAGACCAATTTGCACCATCTGCTAAAGTTAAAGCTATAGCTGAGTTATAATTGGTCGAATATATTTACTGCGCCGTATGTCACGGCGGGCCATATGTCATGCGACAACGACAGCCATGTTAAAACAGTCGATCAATCGGAAATTTATTCCGGTTTATTATGAGCCCATGGGATATTTTCAGTTTGTAAGTACACACACTTTGCAACTGAGGAAATATTTACATCAATAATATATATTAATGTAAACGTTGTGTCATAGCTTTTATATGCACCCATCGTTTCTGCCATAAAGAAAATTTTGGGTATGGCGCTATGAAATTGAATGCAACCACAGTCAACAGCGGGTATAGGGGCCTCCCTCAGAAAGAAAATGGGTTAAGTTTAGGGTTAAGGTTAAGAAAATTATACAGTAATGATAAGAGTAATTAATTTGGTTAAATTGTTAACTTAAAAAATAAATAAATCTGCAAACAAATTTGGGTATGGCGCCATACCCGTTTTACCCTCTGGCAGAATCCCTGGCATAGGAATCTGGGAATTAAATAAAGTCGAAAATCGCAAGGCCAAGACACGGACTTCAAACATTAAATTAACACATTTAGCGATCATAATATACTAATGTCCCATAAATTACTGTACATATTTACAAACATAGTTTCATACACTATAAACATATTATGAAATACAACTAAATGTAGCTCGCATTATGCATTCAAATGATCACTAATAACAATAGTTACGCAATTCTGTTTGTCCAATATTAAAATTACTTGAGAAAAGTCCTGATCACAGCACAGAGTTAAGAAAGTTGTTGGACAGCCATGACACGCTCCCCATCTAGGGCTCGACCTTAGCGATAGCCTGGGGTGTTTTGACTACCGAAATCAGTCTCGGGCTACCAGATTTCCTACCATCACCACCTTTTATATATTATGCCATAACACGTGTCATAGACAGTATGGGCTCCTCTACCAATATACAAGTATGGCTATGCCAAACACAATATCTCTGTACGTAGGGCATATCCTTCAAATGTTTTGGCAGTGTCTGGCATCAACATCTGGACTATAGTGCAATGCCTGACATCAACATATGGACCATTTCTATTCCATAGAGAATAAAAGATCAGAACACAGTACTGTGAGTGAAAATCTGCTTAGGCGATTAATGTTTACAAAACACTTTTTGATGACATAAATTTTATTTTACAGTATCAGACATATACGACAAATATAATAGTATGACGTATTGCTGATCAAGCACACGGTATTCTCAATGGCATATCATACTTAAGAGTTTCGTTAAATTCCTTTACATATGTGGTGGCGTATGTTGTTTAATATTCTATAAAAATGTGGAATTTTCAAATTTGTATGAAATACCCCAGGGGCAGCAGCTAGCTCTCGTAGGGTCCGAAAGTCTCAACCAGTGCCACACGACTAGTATGTATATCAAAGGCCATGGTATGTGCTGTTCTGTCTCTGTGAAAATACATTAAAAAGATCCACTGCCGCTAATGGAAATATTTAGCGTGTTTCCATGGAAGACTACGAGTCAAAATTATCAAATGGTTGACATCCAGTAGCCGATGATTAATAAATCGGTGTGCTCTAGTTGTGCCGTTAAACAAAGCAAATTTTACCTGTTAACTTAAGATACACCACTGTGCATTTAGAACCATTCTAGGTGATGGGTAAAGTGATATTTTATCATTTTAAATATATATATTGACCAAATTTGACCCTATTTGACCTCATTTGACCTAATTTTGACCTCTAAGGTGATTTTTCAACATACCAACCAGATTAATTTTGAAGACGAACATGTAAGCTATTACAATATACCAGTTTTTTGCTTTTAACAAATAGGTTTATCAAAACCTTTTTTTAAGGCCTTTTTGGGAATTGGCCTTCTAACTATTGGGGCAAAATGATAGAGATGACATGGCTATACCAGTAATATACTAGTAATTGAATTAAACATAATTGTTTGGAGATTGAGAGAAAATAAACAAAAACATAGCAAGAATGTTTGTGATAGGCTACTGTGCACAAAACATGTGGAAAACAAAGGTACATGTAATTCATTTCTCCACCAAATAAATTCACTTTTTTTTAATTAGAAAAAAATCCCAAAACATTTCTTAAAAATATATTTTTAAAAATATTAAAAAAAGAAATTCTCTGGTAGAAAAGGAGCATATATTACCAAAAATATATTAACTGATACATTTTGTATTGAGTGGTATAAATTAAAAAAACAACAAATTGTATGTATGATAACACTGCTTATCCAAGAAAAATTCACAGTTTACTAAAGGCAGTTTATCGAAAACACAATCCATTGGTGGCATCAGGGAATTAAAGTTCCAACTGTAGCGGCACAGTTCGAATTTGCTCCATCCACAGAATAAACACAGTTTCCTCTCTTTTATGTTCAGGTTACACGCTGCACATACAGTCCTCCATGGTTCTAAAATTAGCAGAGGTATTCCAGGATATCCAACCATAAGGTTGCCTAGCATTACATAAACAGCCAGATTAAATACACCAAATGTCTATTCATCAATTCCAGTCATCATTAACTAATCCCCAACAAGAAAAAAAGGTATCCGTGTCCCAGCCAATTAGGTTGTGATCAAGTCTTAACTGTTGAAATCATTCTTGTAGTCAACACTACATTAAACCCATTTAACCACCTTATCTCCCACTGAGAAAAACCCGTATCCTCCCAACATCCGGATACGCCCCGATGACAAGGAATTGCCACAGAAATCAGAGCACAACCATTCCACTCCATTCCATTCCATTCTAGGTGTGCTATATACCACAACATTGTTGCATCCTATCTATGGCCAATTTCCAGATGAACTAGACAATTACAACTATATATCAGGCTTCATTATTCTATTTACAATAAATTGAATACTTCTACAATACAATTTCTATAAATTTATCCAGACTGTTTCTTTTGCAGTCTTCATCCATTTTAATATGTCTCCACACCTGATTACAATGTTATATACTGTGCTCTGTTTCCAAATTTTACCACCATATTTCTTTTTTTTTCTATAGTATCATAAATTATTATTTAATAGTATTTCTACTTTTCTTATTCATTTACCATCTCTTTTTAAAACATTACAAAAATCTATATAATATAATAATAAGCACTGAAGTGAGTTCTGAAGAAATTTTTTCGTCTCCTACACATTTTCAGCTTGTTGACTGAATCCACCTGGGTAACTTTCTTCCTTTGTAAAGAAGAAACCGATCAACATGGGGTTGTTTCTTTTCAGACTCTTCCGGGCTGCTTCATGTGCATGTTTTAATGTATGCTCAAGCTCAGATATATAAGAATCCACTTCACTTTCCTTTTTCTCTTGAACAGGTTTACCAATGATAGCTTGAAGAGGCGATATGACTTCTCTTCCGAACACCATTTTATTTGGAGTTTGGTCTGTATTCTTGCATGAACTGATGCTCGGTAAGCCATTAGCAGTTGAGGTAAGATGTCGTCACAGTGGCGTTGATCACTTTGACAGAACACTGTTAAAAGTTCTCCAATTGTCCGATTGAAATGCTCTACACTTCAATTGGGTTCTTCGCAACCCATAATTACTCCCCTACTAGTCCAGCAGAAAGGGACTATAGATTTTGTCTCTGCCCTTCTGTCTGTCTGCCAAATATATAGTTTTACGGATTTGTTTTTAATTTTCACAATGCCTCAAGATATTGTACTCAAATTTGGTACATACACGTGCAGATTTATTGTGTATTGTTGCAGATCATGTTTGACTACCATGGCTATTTACTAACTTGTCACAGAGTTATGGAAATTTGTTGGACCCGGAAAAGGACATGCATTGCTTTACCAGATATCTCAGAATGCTTGTTGCTTTTAAAATCTAGTCTTGACATGGTCAGAATGGACTGGGGAAAATAAATATTTAAATTTAAAAAAAACAAAAAAAACAATCTAGTCTGGTGAGGAGTACATATTTATGTTTAGGACCATCTACAATGTTTTGTATTTCCCACACACCATGGCGATTCAATAGCGTATATTATTTCCAAAATGTCCTTATGTTATCAAAGTGCTTGATCATACCGAATGGTCGCATCAGTACACAACGGTTTAGCTTCTGTGGCCATCTGCAAGAAAAGCTCGAAGCAGATGCATACGTGCTCCTTTTTTTTGTACCGGCCTCGGTGGCGTCGTGGTTAGGCCATCGGTCTACAGGCTGGTAGGTACTGGGTTCGGATCCCAGTCGAGGCATGGGATTTTTAATCCAGATACCGACTCCAAACCCTGAGTGAGTGCTCCGCAAGCTCAATGGGTAGGTGTAAACCACTTGCACCGACCAGTGGTCCATAACTGGTTCAACAAAAACCATGGTTTGTGCTATCCTGCCTGTGGGGAGCGCAAATAAAAGATCCCTTGCTGCTAATCGGAAAGAGTAGCCTAAGTAGTGGCGACAGCGGGTTTCCTCTCAAAATCTGTGTGGTTCTTAACCATATGTCTGACGCCATATAACCGTGAATAAAATGTGTTGAGTGCGTCGTTAAATAAAACATTTCTTTCTTTCTTTCCTTTTTTTTTCGTAGGAGTGGAGAGAGGATGCAGATGTTTGACCGAAAATGCCTGAATCTGGATAACAATATATATTCATATTAGCATTACTCGTCAAATGGCAAAATAGGGTTGAAAACGAATCAATACATATTTTTGCATGGATTAGAACTAATTTTGTGGGTAGAATGATGGAAATACATGGTGAAAAGGTTTCAGGCCAGCTCATTTTGCTCAAATATCTGTATTGTTTTTGCCTAAATTTGAAGATTTGGTCCAGCACTCGTTTCTCCATTCCGTTTAGTATGCTTATGGCCCGAAGTTTGACCTAGAAGTATGAATTACACAACGGAGGATGGCCAAGTGGTTGTAAATAGCAACGTATAATGCTAATGTGGGAATAAAGGTTTGTTGGTTTGTGTTGTTTAACGACACCACTAGAGCACATTGATTTATTAATCATCGGCTATTGGATGTCAAACATTTGGTAATTTTGACATATAGTCTTAGAAAGGAAACCCGCTACATTTTCCCATTAGAAGCAAGGGATCTTTTATATGCACCAACCCACAGACAGGATAGCACATACCACCGTCATTGATATACCAGTCGTGGTGCACTGGCTGGAATAAGAAATAGCCCAAAGGGCCCATCGACGGGGATCGATCCCAGACCGACTGCGATGTGAGACTAATGACAATGGAGAATGGTGATGTACATGTAGTACAATGAAACGTGGTGCTGTGGTAGTAACTACACAGACGGATGATAATGTGGTAGTAAAGGCAATGGAAAATGGGGATTCGGTATTAACAACAAAAAAAAACACAAGAAGAAAAAGATGGTCATGTAGCAATGACAACGACTAATGCTGATGTTGTGATAAGTACAACGGACAATGGAGATTTAGTAGTAACGGCAGTGAAAAATGGTCATCAATGCTAGACCAACTGTCACGGGGAATGGTGATGCGATAGTAACAGTGACGAGGAATTGGTAAGCAATAGTAACAATCATGAGGAATGGTGATGTGATAGTAACAGTCAAGTGGAATGGTGTGCGGTAGTAACAGTCATGTGGAATGGTGATACGGTAGTAACAGTCATGTGGAATGGTGATGCGGTAGTAACAGTGACGAGGAATGGTGATGTGATAGTAACAGTGACGAGGAATGGTAATGCGATAGTAACAGTGACGAGGAATGGTGATGCGATAGTAACAGTGACGAGGAATTGTGATGCAATAGTAAGTGTCACGAGGAATGGTGATGCGATAGTAACAGTCATGAGGAATGGTGATGCGATAGTAACAGTCATGAGGAATGGTGATGCGATAGTAGCAGTCATGAGGAATGGTGATGCGATAGTAGGAGTCATGAGGAATGGTGATGCAATAGTATCAGTCATGAGGAATTGTGGTGCGATAAAAGCAGTCATGAGGAATGGTGATGCGACAGTATCAGTCATCAGGAATTGTGATGCGATAGTAGCAGTCATGAGAAATGGTGTGCGATAGTATCATCATGAGGAATTGTGGTACGATAAAAGCAGTCATGAGGAATGGTGATGCGACAGTATCAGTCATCAGGAATTGTGATGCGATAGTAGCAGTCATGAGAAATGGTGATGCGATAGTAACAGTCATGAGGAATGGTGATGCAATAGTATCAGTCATGAGGAATTGTGATGCGATAAAAGCTGTCATAAGGAATGGGGATGCAATAGTAACAGCAACGAGGAATGGTGATGCAGTATTAACAATGACGAGGAATGGTGATACGATAGTGGCAGTCACTAGGAATTGTGATGCGATAGTAACAGTCACGAGGAATGCTGATGTGACATTAACAGTCACGAGGAATATTGATATGATAGGAACATTGACAGGGTTTGGTGATGCGAGAGGAACAGTCATTAGGAATGGTGATGTGATAATTACAATCGTGTGCAATGGTTAGGCGATTGTAACAGTGACGTGGAATGGTCATGTAATAGTAATAAGCATGTGGAATGGTGATGCGATTGTAACAGTGAGGAAGAATGGCGATGCGATAGTAACAGTCATGTTTAATGGTGATGCGATAGTAACAGTGAGGAAGAATGGCGATGCGATAGTAACAGTCATGTTTAATGGTGATGCGATAGTAACAGGCATGAGGAATTGTGATGCGATAGTAACATTCAGGAGGAATTTTGGTGTGATAGTAACAGTCATGAGGAATGGTGATGCTATAGTAACAGTCACGAGGAATGGTAATGCGATAGTAACAGTCATGAGAAATGGTGATGCGATAGTAACAGTCACGACGAATGGTAATGCGAGAGTAAGCGTCACGAGGAATTGTGATGCGATTGTAACAGTGACGAGGAATGGTGATGCGATAGTAACAGTCATTAGGAATGGGAATGCGATAGTAACAGTGAGGTGGAATGGTGATATGATTGTAACAGTGAGGAGGAACGGTGATGCAATAGTAACAGCCACGAGGAATGGTGATGCGATAGTAACAGTCACGAGGAATGGTGATGCGATAGTAACAGTCACGAGGAATGGTGATGCGATAGTAACAGTCACGAGGAATGGTGATGCGATAGTAACAGTCACGAGGAATGGTGATGCGATTGTAAAAGTGACGAAGAATGGTGATGCAATAGTAACTGTCATGGATAATGATGATGTGATAATAATTCAAGTAGAATGGTGATGTGATAGTAACAGTGAAGGGGAATGGTGATGCGATAGTAACAGTCATGAGGAAATGTGGTGTGATAGTAACAGTCATGTTGAATGGTAGTGCGATAGTAACAGTCATGAGAAATCGTGGTGCGATAGAATAAGTCACAAGGAATGGTGATGCAATAGTAACAGTCATGCGGAATGGTGATGCGCTTGTAACAGTGATGAGGAATTCTAATGCGATAGTAACTGTCACGAGGAATGGTGATGCGATAGTAACATTCACAAGTAATGGTGATGCGATAGTAACAGTGATGAGGAATGGTGATGCGATAGTAACAGTGACGAGGAATGATGATGCGGTAGTAACAGTCACAAGGAATAGTGATGCGATAGTAACAGTCACGACGTATGGGCATGCGATAGTAACAGTCATAACGAATATTGATGCAATAACAGTCACGACGATTGTCGATACGATAGTAACAGTGACAATAATAACAACCATCAGGAATGGTGATGCGGTAGTAACAATCATTAGGAATGGGAATGCGATAGTAACAGTGAGGTGGAATGGTGATATGATTGTAACAGTGAGGAGGAACGGTGATGCAATAGTAACAGCCACGAGGAATGGTGATGCGATAGTAACAGTCACGAGGAATGGTGATGCGATTGTAACAGTGACGAGGAATGGTGATGCAATAGTAACTGTCACGGATAATGATGATGTGATAATAATTCATGTGGAACGGTGATGTGATAGTCACAGTGAAGGGGATTGGTGATGCGATAGTAACAGTCATGAGGAAATGTGGTGTGATAGTAACAGTCATGTGGAATGGTAGTGCGATAGTAACAGTCATGAGAAATCGTGGTGCGATAGAATAAGTCACAAGGAATGTTGATGCAATAGTAACAGTCATGCGGAATGTTGATGCGATAGTAACAGTGATGAGGAATGGTGATGCGATAGTAACAGTGACGAGGAATGATGATGCGGTAGTAACAGTCACAAGGAATAGTGATGCGATAGTAACAGTGATGAGGAATGGTGATGCGATAGTAACAGTGACAAGGAATGATGATGCGGTAGTAACAGTCACAAGGAATAGTGATGCGATAGTAACAGTCACGACGAATGGACATGCGATAGTAACAGTCATGACGAATAGTGATGCAATAACAGTCACGACGAATGTCGATACGATAGTAACAGTGACAATAATAACAGCCATCAGGAATGGTGATGCGGTTGTAATAGTCATGTGGAATGGTGATGCGATTGTAACAGTGAGGAAGAATGGCAATGCGTTAGTAACAGTCATGTTTAATGGTGATGCGATAGTAACAGGCATGAGGAATAGTGATGCCATAGTAACATTCAGGAGGAATTTTGGTGTGATGGTAACAGTCATGAGGAATGGTGATGCTATAGTAACAGTCACGAGGAATGGTAATGTGATAGTAACAGTCATGAGAAATGGTGATGCGATAGTAACAGTCACGACGAATGGTAATGCGAGAGTAAGCCTCACGAGTAATTGTGATGCGATTATAACAGTGACGAAGAATGGTGATGCGATTGTAACAGTCATTAGGAATGGTGATGCGATAGTAACAGTCAATAGGAATGGGAATACGATAGTAACAGTGAGGTGGAATGGTGATATGATTGTAACAGTGAGGAGGAATGGTGATGCAATAGTAACAGTCACGAGGAATGGTGATGCGATAGTAACAGTCACGAGGAATGATGATGCGATAGTAACAGTCACGAGGAATGGTGATGCGATAGTAACAGTCACGAGGAATGATGATGCGATACTAACAGTCACGAGGAATGGTGACGCGATAGTAACAGTTACGGGGAATGATAATGCGATAGTAACAGTCACGAGGAATGGTGATGCGATAGTAACAGTCACGAGGAATGGTGACGCGATAGTAACAGTTACGGGGAATGATAATGCGATAGTAACAGTCACGAGGAATGGTGATGCGATAGTAACAGTCACGAGGAATGGTGATGCGATAGTAACATGGAATGATGCGATAGTAACAGTCACGAGGAATGGTGATGCGATAGTAGAATAATGCGATAGTAACAGTCACGAGGAATGGTGATGCGATAGTAACATCACGAGGAAATGCGATAGTAACAGTCACGAGGAATGGTGATGCGATGACAGTCACGAGGAATAGTGATGCGATAGTAACAGTCACGAGGAATGATGATGCGATAGTAACAGTCACGAGGAATGATGATGCGATAGTAACAGTGACGAGGAATGGTGATGCGATAGTAACAGTGACGAGGAATGTGATGCGATAGTAACAGTGACGAGGAATGGTGATGCGATAGTAACAGTGACGAATGGTGACGCGATAGTAAATTACGGGGAATGATGCGATAGTAACAGTGACGAGGACATAGTGACGATAGTAACAGTGACGAGGAATGGTGACGCGATAGTAATGCGATAGTAACAGTCACGAGGAATGGTGATGCGATAGTAACAATGCGATAGTAACAGTCACGAGGATGATGAATAGTAACAGTGACGAGGAATGGTGATGCGATAGTAACAGTGACGAGGAATGGTGATGGTGACGCGATAGTAACAGTTACGAGGAATGATGATGCGATAGTAACAGTGACGAGGAATTGTGGTGTCACGAGGAATGGTGACGCGATAGTAACAGTGACGAGGAATGGTGACGCGATAGTAACAGTAACAGTCACGAGGAATGGTGACGGGGCGATAGTAACAGTCACGAGGAATGGTGACGCGATAGTAACAGTGACGAGGAATGGTGATGCGATAGTAACAGTGACGAGGAATGGTGACGCGATAGTAACAGTCACGAGGAATGGTGACGCGATAGTAACAGTCACGAGGAATGGTGAAGCGATAGTAACAGTCACGAGGAATGGTGACGCGATAGTAACAGTCACGAGGAATGGTGAAGCGATAGTAACAGTCACGAGGAATGGTGACGCGATAGTAACAGTCACGAGGAATGGTGAAGCGATAGTAACAGTAGTAACAGTCACGAGGAATGGTGACGCGATAGTAACAGTCACGAGGAATGATGATGCGATAGTAACAGTTACGGGGAATGATGATGCGATAGTAACAGTGACGAGGAATGGTGATGCGATAGTAACAGTGACGAGGAATGGTGACGCGATAGTAACAGTGACGAGGAATGGTGATGCGATAGTAACAGCACGAGGAATGATGATACAATAGTAACAGTGACGAGGAATGGTGACGCGATAGTAACAGTCACGAGAAATGGTGACGCGATAGTAAAAGTGACGAGGAATGGTGATGCGATAGTAAAAGTGACGAGGAATGGTGATGCGATAGTAACAGTCACGAGGAATGATGATGCGATAGTAACAGTGACGAGGAATGGTGACGCGATAGTAACAGTCACGAGGAATGGTGACGCGATAGTAACAGTGACGAGGAATGGTGATGCGATAGTAACAGTCACGAGGAATGATGATGCGATAGTAACAGTTACGGGGAATGATAATGCGATAGTAACAGTGACGAGGAATGGTGATGCCCTAGCTTCGAACGACTGGTAGGATCGGGACGTAGCTCAGTGGAATAGCGCTTTCTTTATATACGGTCGGTCTGGGATCGATCCTTGTCGAATGGGGCCATTGGGCTATTTGTCGTTCCAGTCAGTGCACCACGACTGGTATATCAAAAGCCGTGGTATGTGCTATCCTGTCTGTGGGATGATGCATATAAAATATCTCTTGCTGCTAATCGAAAATAGTAGGCCATGAAGTGGCGTCAGCGGGTTTCCTCTCCTTAACCACATGCACGACACCATATAACCGTAAATAAAATGTGTTGAGTGCGTCGTTAAATCAAAGATTACCTTCTACTTCTGAATGGGCAGGACGTAGCCCAATGGCACAGCGTTTGCTCGATGCGCGGTTGGTGTGGGGTCGATCCCCGTCGGTGGGCCCATTGGGCTATTTCTCGTCCCAGCCAGTGTACTGCCCTGTCTGTGGGATGGTGCATATAAAAGATCCCTTGCTGCTAATCGGAAAGAGTAGTCCATGAAGTGGCTACAGCGGGTTTCCTCTGTCAATATCTGTGTGGTCCTTAACCATATGTCTGACGCCATATAACCGTAAATAAAATGTGTTGAACGCGTCGTTAAATAAAACATGTCTGTCTACATCTAACGCCTGATAAGACATTAATTATGCGCAACATTGCATAATATCCGTGTTTTAGAGCAGTACAGTATCACACTGTATTTTCAACTGATCCAGGTTTCGTACGAGATGTAATTAACCTACCCGAATCACTGATCCGCGTGTAGTGTTGCTTGTCTTGCAGAATTAATATTGATTGTTTATTGTGTGCACATTTCAGACGTCGAAGAATATCGATGCAGAGTTTAGGGCATTGGCCCTAGGTATTAGGCAATATAAAATAGTTTTGGCTATTGCAGCTATTCTTTCTCAATCGCTCCTTCTCAATACCGGCCTCGGTGGCGTCGTGGTTAGGTCATCGGTCTACAGGCTGGTAGGTACTGGGTTCGGATCCCAGTCGAGGCATGGGATTTTTAATCCAGATACCGACTCCAAACCCTGAATGAGTGCTCCGCAAGGCTCAGTGGGTAGGTGTACTTGCACCGACCAGTGATCCATAACTGGTTCAACAAAGGCCATGGTTTGTGCTATCCTGTCTGTGGGAAGCGCAACTAAAAGATCCCTTGCTGCTAATCGGAAAGAGTAACCCATGAAGTGGCGACAGCGGGTTTCCTCTCAAAATCTGTGTGGTCCTTAACCATATGTCTGACGCCATATAACCGTAAATAAAAAATGTGTTGAGTGCGTCGTTAAATACAACATTTCTGTTTTTCTTTCCTGATAAGACATTGATGATGCGCAACGTTGCATAATATCCGATTTTTAGCTCAATGCAGTACGACACTGTATTGTCAACTGATCCAGGTTTCGTATCAATCGTACAAGATGATCCACGTGTAGTGTTGCTTGTCTTTCAGAAGTAATATTGATCATTTATTGTGTGCACATTTCAGACGTCGAAGAATATCGATGCAGAGTTTAGGGCATTGACCCTAGGTATTAGGCAATGCCAAATAGTTTCGGCTATTGCAGCTTTTCTTTCTCAATCGCTCCCTCTCACTGAGCCCAGTTTTCCTGGACTGGAATAGAGAGGACTTAGTATGTATTATTGCATGTGGATTGATGCTTACAAAACAACCCTTATTGCTGCTAATAGAAAATAGCGTAAACAACCTGTAGCGTGGTATCCTCTCTCATTATATGCTGGGGTGTAGACTGAAAGGTTCGACCGACCCCACCCCAAGCTCAGGCTAAAACATTTGTACACAGTGCAAAGCAGTGGAAAATATAGACAAACAAAGATCCCCCATTCCAAGTTCAATCATAGCTACACCACTAAGTGTGGTCCCTAACCATATAGCCGACACTCTACAACCGTAATTAAAATGTGTTGAGTGCGTCATTAAATATAATATGTCTTCCTTCCTGCCATCCTTCCTTCCTTTTCAATAAAGTATACTTTACTTAAAACCTCTTACTTAAATAATCAATTCTGATCGTCATGTGGTATTTGTAGTTTCGATAAATATATGTGATATGGAAGATAAAAGACACGTACTACACTGTCCCTGGCAGCTAGGTATCAGTGACTCCAATAACGATGTCTGGTGAGGCGATTCATTTCAAGTCAAACCTGGGTTAAACGGCCACCAAAGGGAGTATCAAAATGTCACCTCTTAATACAAGTGCTAGTTTAATACAGGTCGGTGTATATCGTCTTGTTAAACAATGCACAACACACTATTTCAAAGACCAAATAAATTAGCTATTGTTCACTAATTTACCACCAACACCGATCCCCCCACCCCCACCCCCACCCCCATGCACTCTACCCAGTAAGACCACATAAGACCCACTACTGTAATCAAACAATGAACAGTATTAATGGTTTCTTATCCAGTAAAGGGTAAAAGGCGGGACGTAGTCCCTTGGTAAAGCGCTCGGTTGATGCGCGGTCAGTTTGGGATCGATCCTCATCGGTGGGCCCATTGGGCTATTTCTCGTTCTAGCCAGTGCACCACCACTGCGACAGCGGGTTTCCTCTCTCAATATCTGTGTGGTCCTTTACCATATGTCCGACGCTATATAACCGTAACTAAATGTGTTTGAGTGCGTCGTTAAATATGTTTGAAATGGGTATAAACTCTAGACTCGCCAGACATTCTCTCCAGACGAGAAGTTGCAACTGGTGATGAGGATCACGCAGCATGGGTATTTGGATTGTTTTACATAGCGACAATAATAACTGGTTTCTCGCTTAAAGGCATACTGTCACGGATTTAAGGACCTTATTTCTCTAAAAATTGATAATAAATTAAAACTACATTAATTGTTGGAAACCAAATCTAGCTATCGCATCACCTTAACTGAACCATGATGGAGTGAAATCCATGTCATCCCTCTCGGCAATTTTAGTTTTTGAATTATGGACCATTGCCATAATTCAATCATTTTTACAAAATGTCATTAATAAATGGAGTATGGTGGTTATGAAGATGGTTGAATAAAGTACATTTAGGGACAAATCAAATTATTTTTGTTCAGGTAATACTTTGTTAGACCATTAAATAGGTCAGTGGTCTGAGACAATATGCCTTTAAGATATCGGCTCTATCCTGGTCAATCCTGCGAAGGTTAGAATGGTTAGTGCCACAAGATTCTGCAGAATGGCATTTGCCATTCGACCTGAACAGGATAACGTTGATATCTTACCAGGAACCAGTTATGCTCTCCCTATCTGTCTCTCCCTTCTGTCTGTCTGTCTGTGTCTGTATGTCTGTCTGTCTGTTTGTCTCTCTATCGCTGGTATTCAAAAACTTGTCGTGCCACGTTTTAACCGTTTATCAACCGAAATAGTGCAACAAAATGGACACACAAACCAAAAATGTATCACCTACCGATTGAAGTATTTACATCATTATTAACAAAATAAATCTTCCAACGACAACATAAAACATTTGCCCGCCATTTTAAATTTGCTAAATAGAGGGAAGCAACTCGCCCTGCACATTAAGAAACGTATTGACTTAATGTGCGCCCTGCACTAGTATTGCTAGATTACACTACCACAAATAACCACCCTGTCTCTGTCTCTGTCTGTCTGTGTCTATGTCTATGTCTCTCTCTCTCTCTCTCTCTCTCTCTCTCTCTCTCTCTCTCTCTCTCTCTCTCTCTCTCTCTCTCTCTCTCTCTCTCTCTCTCTCTCTCTCTCTCTCTCTCTCTCTCTCTCTCTCTCTCTCCAATCTTTGTTGTTTGAGGTGTCTGTCTTTTTTTTCTTCCTTCGTTTTGTTATATACTTATGGGTGGGTAGGTGGGGTGTAGAGCTTTGCGAATTTGTGCGACGGTTGAAAGGAGAGATGCCAGTGTGGTGTAGTGGTTAAGCCATTTGCCTTTAGGCTGGCACGTTCTGTGTTCTGCTCCCGATACCGACTCCCGTGCTTGAAACGTAATTAGATGCAAGCAGGACATCCGAGTCGCAATGAATGGAGTCCTAAAGTAGTGTCGGAAATAGAATAAAGATAATTTTCGTCTATTAGTTCTTTCATATTACACTGACAAGTAAATATTTTGTAAATATCTATTTAATGATACTCTACCTAATTGAGCATTCACTTGTTTGGGCTCTCATTGATGTACAAGGTGGTGTTTACACTTGAAATTAAAATAAAGATTAGTAAACAGGTGATTTGTGACCTTTATTGGAACAGACTATAACACATTTTGGTCGATATGTGTCCATTTCATTTACCATTAAACCAATTTTGAATTTAAAACTGCAAGTTAACTGATTATTTTGAATTGCAGCATAAATTATTAATTATGACCAGCATATTTAGTGAACATAAATTCAATATTAGTACATTAGAAATTTACACAAATCTTGCAGCCACTTAAAGGTGCTATATCAGAAGTTATATGTGAGCATCAGTATGTGATAAAGATTCTCCATTAAAAATGTATTTTCTACTAGTAGATACAATTATTTCCTATAATCATTTATGGGCATATAGTTAAAGGTTTAGTCTTTAAATGTTAAAGCATAATTTTAAAAAACTTGATTTGCAATAGCTGTCATTGTGCAACTTAGAGATTGCACCTTTTTTGTTTTTTGAGATAGCACCTTCAATACCGATATAATAGATCACAAAGTCAAAATGGTTCTTGACAGTTTTGCTCAAAAGTTACTTATAAATGTCTAAAAATATTTTGTTTTGGAGGAATAGGGATAAACCGTAATCAGAAATGATCCCTCACATATTGAAACAGCAATGAAATTGACACATGTTGACCAAAATGTGCTATAGTCAATAAAATGCACAAATCACCTGCTTACCGACATCTTTCTTTTAATTTCAAGAGTAAACACCACCTTGTGCATCAATGAAAGCCAAAACAAGTAAATGCTAAATTAGGTAGACTATCCTTAAATAGATATTTACAAAATATTTACTTGTCTGTTTAATATGTAAGAAATAATCGAAGAAAATCATTTTTATTTTATTTCCGACAGTACTTTAGTACGGCTTTGATGGTTGTACTATGCCAAATACAATTCCATAGACGACAAATATAACGTGGTTAAAATGCTTTAGCCAATCTAACAATCACCCATAAATATCAGTATTACAAACTATCGGACAAAGTATTTAGCCAATCTAACAATCACCCATAAATATCAGTATTACAAATCCTCCGACAAAGTATTTAGCCAATCTAACAATCACCCATACATATCAGTATTACAAATCCTCCGACAAAGTATTAACTAAAAGAAATGGAACCTTTCATGTGTTATTTTCCATACAACCGGATGCTTTTACAGCACCTGTGGTTTTGAACATACATGTAATACATATACATAGTCTTATAAATGCCTCATACATGTTTCAAGGGCGTGACGTAGCCCAGTGGTAAAGAGCTCGCTCGATGCGCGGTCGGTCTGAGATCGATCCCCGTCGGTGGGTCCATTAGGTTATTTCTCGCTCCAGCCAGTGCACCACGACTGGCATATCGAAGGCCGTAGTATGTACTGCCTTGTCTGTGGGATAATGCATATAAAATATCCCTTGCTGCTAATCAAAATGAGTAGCCTATGAAATGGCGACAGTGGGTTTCCTCTCTCAATATATGTGTGGTCCTTAACCATATGTCTGACTCCATATAACCGTAAATAAAATGTGTTGAGTGTGTCGTTAAATAAAACATTTCCTTCCTTCCTTCCTAAATATTTCAAGTACAAGGCTAATTTGACACAGTGGCACTGGATTACATAAAATTGCACACACTTATTTTCCAGATAAAACTTTCTTTTTGACAGTTACAATTATCACCAATGACATACATGGTAGTATTAAAGGGGCATTCCTGAGTTTGCTACAATGTTTTAATATGTTTTCG